>NC_080749.1:48962850-49265881 GCF_020826845.1 Diceros bicornis minor
TGATCTTTCCTATCTACTGGTGCAGACTTAAATGAGTGTAAGAATCAGCTGGGGAGCTTGTTAAAATGCAGATTCTGATTCAATAGGTCTGAGAGGGGCTGAGATTCTGCATTTCTAACAAGCTCCCAGGTGATAAGGATACTTCTGGTTAGTGGAGCTCTCTTTGTATAGCAAATCTCTTCCTCATATTAAAAGGTATATACTAAATACATTGATTATACTACGAACTCTAAATTAATATAAAGACTGCACATGTGAAAATATAGATGAATATACTAACTATAACATTATTGTTTTCTATATTTGTTAAAGATAAAATTGTCTGCCATTTTAGTACACACTTCTAGTGTGATACTATTAATATTTAGTCAATTGATCAAAAAGTCACTTATAGGGGCTAGCCCGGTGGCGTAGCAGTTAAGTGTGCGCACTCCGCTGTGGTGGCCTGGGGTTCAGATCCCGGGTGTGCACCGACGGACTGCTTGTCAAGCCATGCTGCGGCGGCGTCGCATATAAAGTAGAGGAAGATGGGCATGGATGGTAGCTCACGGCCAGTCTTCCTCAGCAAAAAGAGGAGGGTTGGCATCGGATGTTAGCTCAGGGCTAGTCTTCCCAACACACACACACACAAAAATCACTTATAGCCATAAACCCCAGAAATGATACCTAGATATCTTAAATATTTCATTTTAGCTTTGAACTTATGAATGTACATTTAGACACAATCTTTTCATGTAGGTCCAAAGTTTTTCTTTTGAGTACTTTAGCTAATTAGGGTCTTCCTTCCTCTTTCTTACCTTTCTACACCCTAAGGTGTGTGTGTGTGGGTATATATATATATATATATATATATATATATATATATATATATATACTATCAGTGTCTTTAAAGGGGTGTAAGGACTTAAAAACACTCCTGAGATAAAATGAATGCACATTGTTCTAGACATTCAGCATTTAGGCATTTCTATCACTGCCTTGCTCACAATTAATCCAGCAGTAACTATTTTTAGTAATTATCTGTTATTGAGATTTACGTAGAAACAATAACTCTCTTTCACCTTCTTTTAAAAATTGGTTTACCATTTCTTGTCCACTGCTAGTCCAGTCAGGCTTCCCATTTCAGGGAAAAAACAGACCAATTCACATTAGGAAAAAGAAAGTAAAAGGGACAGTCTAGGATCACCAGACATCTGAGGAAAATCTATATAATAAAATGAAAGTCCAAAATAAACAAAAGAACATCTAAACCGAGAGGAAACAGATGTTTCAGGGAATATGACAATAATTAGTAAGCTAGATAGGTAGATATGAAAAGATCTAGATTTAACACAAGAGAAAATCAAGAAAATATTGCTTCTACAAAATAAGAATACAATTCTATAAAAAGAAAAGATTACAGAAAAAGAAAGCTCTTAGAAATTTGAAATATGATTACATGTTTTAAAAATCTCTAAAGGGACTGGAGGATAAAACTTGATGAAATCTTTCAGAGCAAAGAGCAAAAATATAAAGAGGTAGAAAATATGAAAGGAAAGAAGAAACACAGAACAATCCAATAGAACATCAGACCAACCGAAGGTCAAAAAGAAACGAAAGGAAGAACATTAGAGGAATTAATTTCCCAAAGCCAAAGAGAGGAAATATCTTCAGAATAAAAGAGCCATGAAATGCTGAACAGGCTGAATGATGTAATAGTAACAATAGTAACTAAGATTCTTTAACTATCTATCGTGCCATTTTCTGTGCCAAGTATTTAGCTCTCTTTTACAGTTAAGACAACTGAAGTTTATAGAGGTTAAATCATTTGCTCAATGTTACATGGCTAATAAGTTATGGAGCTGGATTCAGACATCACTCTAAACCTCATGCTCTTTAATACCACAACAACAGGTCATAGTTCTCAATCTCACCTACTGGTGTAGATTGGCCAATAAACCATAATTTTGCACATCCACCAGTCTCCTTGGAAGACTAAAATATTTCTGCTGGTTCAAGCACAACATGCCTGGCTTCTTTTTCTGTGAAACTGAGTTCTTTCACAGGACTCTCCTTACTCCACACACAAGTTGGTCAGAGGAGCCCACTAGACATCACCACATAAACTAAATTCAACATAGACTCAAATTCAAATAATTTTATTTTTCTTTTGATTGATACCTATGACAATTATGGAATTTATTAGACATAGTATGAAAATCTTTGTAGAAATTTTTAAAGTCCATATTATTGCTAGTCAGTTAACATAAATCACTAAAGAATGCCATTTCCCTCTACTTTGACCTATATTCAATATTCTAGGGTCAGTGTTTTCTTTGTATTATAACAATAAAAAATGATATCTGCTGAGTGCTTACCACCCCAGAAACCATGCTGATCAATATATATTTACATATCCTCGTTATAAATAGCTTAAACAAATTTCCTCAGGTCACACAAGTGGTAAAACTAGGATTGAAGCCCAAATATTCATACTGCAAATACTACTCCTTAAGCATTAGTGGATATTACCTTCAATAAAATTATTTTCTTGCTCTTATATAAATATTCTAACGTGAAGTAGAAGGCTAGAAAAGAAACTTTGAGAAGAGGTTCGAGGGAATGATATTTACCTTGGAGAAGGCAGATGCCTATTTGTAGGTATTTTTAATTGGAGATGATGATATAACTTGTTCCTTTTCTCAGCTATCTTTTCTTGCCATTCTGTATATCTTCCCTGGGTAATCTTAACCACTCTGACATGATTTATTGTATACAAGTTAACATTTACTTTATCTTTATTTCTAACAATTCACTCTCTCCTGACCTTCAACCCATGTATCCAACTGTCCCTTACATAATCCCACTCGCATTTTCCCCATGTACCCAAACTCATCGTATCTGGTGCTCTTTATCTTCCATTCCAAGCCTCCACATTCACTGTCTTCATGACCCTTTGTTGAAATGAATCCACGATTTATCCTTGTCGATTTTCTCCTCGTCCAACTCATATTCTATAATAATCTAATCAACCTTTGTTGATTATTACATAATATCTCTTAAATTTGTCCATTTCTCTCCATCCTAATAGTCAGTTTCGCTAGACGTAGACTGTCTTCTGTCCTAAATCTAATATACCCATGTTCCTTTCTTGACAAAGCTGAGTGAGCCTTTCAAAATACAAATCTTCTCTAGCAGTCTCCTCTGATGGCTCTCCATCCCCCCAAACAAAGACAGAATTCCTCATTGTGGTAAAACAAAATAAAATCTCATAATTCAGCCACTTCCCATCCATTTTGTTACATCTTTAACCATTCATACTCTCCCTACATATCCACTTGCACCCAATGTTACAGTCAGGAAACACTGACTTATTCAAATAGGTTGTGCTTTTGCCTCTTTGGTCCTCTGACAAGTAGTTTCCAAGGTGGCATTAGATGATATTTATTTGAGGAAAGGCACGTGAAGGATGAAGGGGAGGAAGCAGGTGTAGTACTCAAAGGGAGCATTCAGGTCTGGCATCTACAAAAGGAGAGAGGTAAGAAGGAGAATTGCACAGAAGGGTTCTCAGCCTGTAACACAGTTCAAGCAAGTTTCAATCAAGCTGATGAGGAATCCTCGAGCCAATGTCACTCATTAAAATGATCCGATGACCTTCCCGAATGAAACTGCACTGGTGCCCCTATCATACTCAGTCACTGGTTGTGAGTAAGAAAGGGGAAATATGGCCTTGGCGTCAATATGATGGTGGATCCAGCAGCTGGAAACCCCAGCTGTCATTCAGCTATACTTCCGCAGTGGGAGATCTTAGCAGTGCATTCTCATGGCTGCCACAGTCCATGCCTTATACTGCACAGGTTTACTTCGCCAAGTGGTTCAGGGATTAGCTTCTCCATTGCTCCTCTACTGTTACCATGGACTTTTATGAAAACTTTGAAATGGGAAGTGGGTGGAACAAACTACAGCCCTCATTGTTGAACTTGATCTGAAGCCTTCAACTGGTATTGATCTTCTCCTTCTTTTACTGTCCATTCTAAATTCTCCTTCACCTATCACTGGAGCAAATCTTGGTGGTTTGCATGGTTGTGTGACCCAAATTTTCATTCCTGAGGTTCTGAACCAAAAGTCTCCAAGTGGAACCCATGGGTTCCATATGTTCCACAGAGCTCAGTCACCCCTGTCAAGACAGTTACTCTTATTACTTGATTATCCCTAGATCTAAGGAGTCCAAAGTGCCCTGGAAACATCCATATCTTGTAGTTCAACAGGAAACTTGCTGGAAACAAAGTTCTCCAATCCTGAAGGAGAATGTGTAGGAGAAGCGCAATAGACCCAACATTGGGAGCGATGTTAAGCGAGGCCACTGTTGCTTCTACCTCTTGGTTCCTGAACCTGTGTACAAGTCCTATTGGGCGTGAAATGCATATAGAGTCCTCTGACTTAATTAATGTGTCACATCCTATATCATCATTTAAAGATGGCATCCCATCTTTTCAGAGTACTACCTCCAAGCTGTTGCTTCACCTGCCTCTTTAGAAGGCTATTATCGTGCTCTATAAGGCCCACTAATTCTGGAACTGAGCAAAGTATTGTGATATTTTCTTGGGAGTGACCAAACTTAACCTGTGTTCTTCCATTCTTGCCCTTTTCTGGTTGTAGGTGTTCAGCATCATTTTTAGCTGCCTGTCTAGTTGTCCTAAAGACATCTTGCTCTATTAAACATCTTCACAACTTCCTTTGAGTCAAGCCCCCCTGGTTTCCTGTTTGATCTTTTAAGTTATTACATTAATTGCAGTCTCCTGAATTCTGGCAGGTAAGCACTACCACCTTACCCCTAATACTAGGAGGGAGGAGTTATGTCTATGGATGTTAATGATCTCAGCTCTGTGACTGCTTCTTCTAGCATCATCCTTGGCCTACTGAGGAGAGGCACCACTAAACTCCTTGATGATGCTAGTGCCTCTCTCCCCAGTGCATTCCTGGTGGTCTTGGTGATTGCTGTGCCTTTTGGGCCTTCCTGTGGAACATAATCCCCCGTTGGGTCTTTTGGCCTCACATAATATATTTACTCTAACATATTCAATTCCCTCACCTCTTTACTTATTCCTCTACCATCTGCCAGTGCAACTCAAGCATTTCCACTTTGCTCAGCATAGGGCATAGCTTTTTCAGGCCTGTAAGCCCCACTCTAGCAGCAAATTTGCATCATCCCCTAGGGAAATGCCAGGGTGTTAAATGCTGTGCCCCCCAAAAAGTGCCCCCAAGTGAATAAATTCTTGATTACCCAATCTTACATCTCATCTCATTGATTAGATACATTCAAAATTCAATCTCAGATTTACTCCCCTTGCTCCTTTTGATCCTAGATTTCAATCCCAGATTTAGTGCATGCTAACTAATGCTCACATCTCCTTCAGTATATTCTATCTTTCTCCCCCTAAGCATTTCCTCAACTGGATAATATTGGGTTTTAACCCTCATCGTCAGCCTGACAGCCACGGGAGGAAGTAGGCTCAGTTTCTGAAGGATGCACCTGTTACCTTGAGGGGGAGAAGCATCTACAGCATCTTCTAGGACAGCAGATGTCCTATCTTTTACAAGGAAGAGGAAAGACTCCTCTGCAAGCTCTCACAGTTCAGAGGGTTCTCCAGTATCAAACATCCTCAGGGGCGTTCATCCAGATGCCCCCATCCCATCCTAACCAGAGCCTTGACTTCAGCATAAAGGACCCAACTTGTCTGAATATTTGGACATCTCTGGAGCTCTATGAACCTAAATACCAAGCCATGAGTTATTGCTTCAGCTAGGTCCACAATTCCACTGCAGGAGAAAAGAACTTTGTAAGCTAGCAAAGACAACCTCTTTGAAAGGCTCTCACGCTTCGCCTTTTACTGCTTGCTGACATCCCTTAGTTTCTTATTATCCCTCTAGAAGAAGTTGATTCACCATTGCAATAAACAGCCAACTCTGAGGTCCTTGTAGGAATTGTTGCCCCCAAATTTTAAAAATGCCTGAATCTTTGCATCTGCATGTGGCTTCCCCTGTACCTGGACATTTTCCGAGGTTACTTTCAGTGAAATCTTCAGCAATTAGTCCACCACCTTTGCCAGGGGCTATCCGTACAAAATACCACTTAGGGTGGTGTTCTTTTTGCTTACTGGGCAACAAGTGAGCCACTTCCCAAACTCCGTTTTTTTTGAACCACTCTTGGTACCACCTGTGTTTATTTAGGTTTTCTTAGAAGCAGCCTCCAAAACAGGATTAGTCATTAAAGAGATATTTGCGGAAAATAAATATGAAGGATAAAGGGGAGGAAGAAGAAATAAAGAGAGAAACCATTCAGTCCACGATGAGAGGTCTGACACCTGAGGAAAGAGAGGAGAAGGAAAGGAGGCTTTGGAAATAAGGTTCTCAGACTGCAGCACACTTCTAAGAAAGTTTCAGCCAGGCCAAGAGGAAGGAAGCCAAACTCATCCATTAGAAAGTTTCCACATCCCCCAGGAATGGGCCCGAATGAGTACCCTCATGGTTCTCAGATTTTGGCTGGAGCAGGCCAAGAGAAGCATGGCCTCCGCGTGAATGCAGTGGTGGGTCCAGCTGGGGCTGTCAGTCAGTCGTGCTCCCTGCAGCAGGAGACCTGAGCAGTGCATTTCTTGGCCTGCAGAGACCTGAAGCACCATTCCCCACCACTTGCTGACATTTACCGATAATTCAAAATTCAGCTTCGTGTTTATTTCCACTGGGAACATTTCCCTTCCCACTTCCCTTCCCTTTCTCTGTATCCTTATAATATGCAGAACTTTAATCCATCCCCCAGGATCCCAGTGAATACCAAATGTCTGCTTGCTTTGATCTTTGATGTGAGCCTCTGGAAGGCAAGGATTTTTTTCTTTTTTAATCTTTGAGTTCTTACTGCCTAGGATGTTGTAAATGCTGAACAAGTGTTTGCTGAATAAATAGGTGCATGCACAAGAGACCAAAAGAGGTTGACTTAAGGTAGATGTTGAAAGACCTGTATACCACAGCGATGAAAACAAAAAGTGCCAAGGAAACTCTAAAATCTCTCTGTAAATAGTGAAATATTTTCACTTTCCTGGGATGATTTGGAGACTTAAAACCTTGAAGTGATTTAAGAAGTAAATGACTCCTCAAGGTGCCATTCAGTCCCTGCTATTATCAAAATCTGAGTCAACCTATTTTAAAAAAAAAAGTTGTGCTTTAACTAATAACAAGATGTACCCTCTGATTACAAGGAATAGTGACCCCAATAATGAGAAAAAGGTTAGCAGGTGAAATAAGTTATCACGGAGAGGGTAAGGAATGGATAATGTTATTAAAAAGGATGAGGATTTAGGAGAAATATAAATATACGGGAACTTGACCTCCTTGCTACAAATCTAATCTCTGGGGCAGTGTGGTTGTCAAGAATTTTGTCTTTATTAAAGAAGAAATTCAAAGTGAAAAAGAACAAGGCCATAAAGCAAATGTCAAACATGCCCAATTAGCCAGCGCGGGTTAAGACCTCCAGTCTCGAATTTAAACTCAGATTTGCAGTGTTTGCATTCGTTTTTTACTGAGAAGTGGCAATGTGGTCAGAAGATTTTCCCATTGATTAAAGCAAATTTAATTTTAAAAAGATTTCCATAACCTTGAATTTTTATTAATAAGACATTTGGCAAAAATATCAGGAAATGAGTTATATGCTTTAGTGGTTATGAATTCCTGAAGTTATTACATTTTCCCATCTGAGAAAAATGTCACATTTTTATTAATGCATTAAAACATATATACCGGTTTACAGCAGTCATCTGTATTGCCAGTCTAAGTGCTTCTGTTTGTAGCAAGATGATTTTTTAGAAGCTTGTATTTTTATTTTCTGGTTTTCAATAAACTTACGGTGTGGCTCATAAATGCATTACTAGCTCTTAGGGGGTAGATGTTAATATCACTCATGCTTTTAGGCATAATCAAGACCAGAATCAAAAAATGTCCACTGATCAATCTGTTTCCATCTATATTAGAGCATTTGTTTCAATTTTCATGGAGATTGTATATAGCCAAAATTTAAAGTGAAGAGAGACATGAAGGAGCATGTAGGTGATCCTAAAAATTAATACTAAAGTCTTCACTTTTATCTCGTTTATCTGGATCTTTCAGGCCAAAGTTCATGAATGGATTTTTCAGGTAGTTAAATAGTACCTAAAAATATATTTTCATAATATTTAAACATAATATAATAATGAAACATAATAACCAATTAACAGATTTAAAAAGTATATCCAGCCCGGTGGCATAGTGGTTGGGTTTGTGCACTCCACTTTGGTGGCCCAGGGTTCACAAGTTCCGATCCTGGGGGCAGACATACGGACTGCTTGCTAAGCTGTGCTGTGGCAGGTGTCCCACATATAAAGTAGAGAAAGATGGGCATGGATGTTCGCCCAGGGGCAATCTTCCTCAGCAAAAAGAGGAGGACTGGCAACAGATGTTAGCTCAGGGCTAATCTTCCTCAAAAAAAATAAAGTAAAAAAAAAATTATATTCTAAATCTATATCCTCCCATCAACAAAGGCCACAGATCATTATTTAGTCTTTTTAAAATGAACTTATGTGTGTATATATATGTGTAGAGTATATTATATATACTATTATGTATACTGTATATTATATACAACATATAACACCATGTATCATAAATTGTGTATGTGTATTCAGACTGGAAAGTTCTTTTTTCTTATGATTTCTTGAGTGTAGGAATCAAGTCTATTCTGAAATGCATAGCTTCAAGTGTCTTATAGTGGACAATACAAATTGTTAATTCGTTGGCTGATGCTTCATTTTATCTCTTCCAACTGCCTCAAATGAAAGAATTTTTCTCAAGATCAAGTGGCTTTCTTTCGTATTTCATAATTATTTATTTTATCTCTGTCTGATATATTTAGTGTCATCACACCCTCCTCTGCTCAAAGGATTAAGTAACATTTATTATTTTTATTCCTGAACTTAATTTATTAAAATCTTATTTATTTCAAAATATAATTTATTAATTGTCACTTAGAAACAATCTGCTATTCCAGTTGTCTTCAAAATCTATTTCTTGGATTCTTAAGTTGGTGGACAACGGTGGTCCATATCAATGGGTCTCCAGGTCACCCTACCAGAGCCCTCAATCTCACCCCTGGCTACGTGTTAGAATCACTTGGGAGGATTATTATTTTTAATTGTCTTTGAGGAGGTCTAACTGGCATGCTTTTAGACCTTACTAGATGATTCTTATATATAATCATTTTGGCATCTATCATTCTAGAGAAGCTATAGTTTCAGATGTGTTTTATAGTGTGATTACTTATAAGATTTTGTTTGAATAAATGGTTCCACTGCAAAGAAAGTTGAATGTTAAGCTTTATTGCTCTATTTGCAGTGTAATTCCCTCATCAATAACTTCAATAATTGTGGCTAGAAAAGTTTTATGGTGATATAACTATTTACTAATTATATTCGGATATCTCTGCTCCCAAAGGATGATATTATTTTAATTATATTGCTATACTTGTAAAATTTATTATTAGTAATATTGAACTTTATTAAAGCTTTTACTTTGGGAATACTACTTTCAAGCTCCATTTTTCTTTTTTGTAATGCATGGTTTCTAAATTTTGCTAGAAAATTTTCTTAAAAAATTGCCGTTATAAGAATGATTAATTAATTACTAGAATAAATCTGTAAAATTAATGTCAACTTTCTTAATTACTTTTTAGATTTATTTTCTGTATTTCATCATACTAATGCCTTTTAATTTTGAAAGTTATTATCCCTACAAAAGTAAACGTGCAAAATGTAGGATAAAAATAAAATGTAATAACTTATTCACATCTAATATATTAATGACCACTACACTAGTTTTTGACGCTTGAAGAGTTTTTCAAAGCAATTCTAAAATCCTATAGTCAAGATTGTCATATAACCCTTTAATTCTTTAATTTCTTCTCCTAGAATACACACACACACACGTACAAATGTTAAGGTAGACTATTAATATAGATAATGGAGTAGTAATATATGAAATCTTGGGGATAGCAGTATTTGAGGTTCCTGAGACAATACCAAAACCTACGAAACATGAGAACTTTCCAAGTAGAATGAGTAATCAACATCGTAAAAAATTTAGACAGATAATCTGAGAATAATTTTTACAAAATATGTGACAAACATAAGTAGTTTATGTGATCAATACTACCTTGCATTGATTGAATTCATTGTTACTGGGTATTATTCCAATTATTAATTCATTTAATTTCCCTACAAAATGTTGATCACATAATATTATGTATCCATTCCTATAGGCAAGAAAACGGAGGTCTGGAATGTCTGAAATTGTCTGAAAAACAACAATAACAAAGAGTTTTCCAAAGAAGCAAAAATTAAAGGAGTTCGTCACTACTAAACTGGCCTTACAAGAAATGTTAAAGAAACTTATTTAGGTGGGAAAAAAAGGCACAAATAGGAATAAGAAAATTATCAAAGAAAATATTTCATTGCTAAAGGCAAATATACAATAAATATAGTGGATTGACCACCTATAAAGCTAATATGAAGGTCAAAAGATGAAAGTACTAAAATCATCTATAGCTATAAGAGGGTAAGGGATACACAAAAATAAAAGAGGTTAAATGTGACATCAAAAACATAAAACATAGGGGAAGGAGTAAAAGTGTAGAGCTTTTAATAAGAGGTCAAACTTAAGAGACCATCAACTTAATATAGTTTACTATTTACATAGGTTATTATATATGAACCTCATGGTAATCACAAACCAAAAACGTATAATAAATATACAAAAAATTAAGAGAAAGGAACCCAAACAGAACACTAAAGAAAGCAATCAAATGACAAAGGAAAAGAGCAAGAGAAGAAGAAAGGAGCAGAGAAGAACTACAAAAACATCCAGAAAATGTGTAACGAAATGGCAATAAGTATGTACTTATAAATAGTTACTTTACATGTAAATGGACTAAATGCTCCAATCAAAAGACACAGAGTGGCTGAATAGATTAAAAAAAAAAGACCCATATATATGCTGCATGCAAGAGATACACTTCAGACCTAAAGACACTCACAAACTGAAAGTCAAGGGATGGAAAAAGATATTCTATGCAAATGGAAACAAAAAGAAAGCTGGGGTAGCAATACTTATATCAGACAAAATAGACTTTAAAACAAAAACTGTAACAAGAGACAAAGAAGGGCACTACATAATCATAATGGGAACAATTCGACAAGAGGATATAACACTTGTAAATATCTATGTGCCCAACATAGGACACCTAAATACATAAAGCAAATATTAAGAAACGTAAAAGGAGAAATAGACAGTAACACGATAATGGTAGGGGATTTTAACACTCCACTTACATTAATGGATATTATCCAGACAGAAGATCAATAAGGAAACATTGGTCTTAAAAGACACATTAGACCAGATGGATTTAGTAGATATATACGGAACATTCCACCAAAAACTGTAGAACACACATGCTTTTTGAATGCACAGGGAACATTCTCCAGGATAGATCATGTATTAGGCCACAAAACAAGTTTTAATAAATTTAAGAAGATTGAAATAATACCAAGCATTTTTTCTGACAACAACGGTATGAAAATAGAAATCAACTGCAAGAAGAAAACTGGAGAAATCACAAATATGTGGAGATTAAACAAAATGCTACTGAACAACTATTGGCTCAATGAAGAAATCAAAGGAAAAATAAAAAAATACCTTAAGACAAAAGAAAATGAAAAGAGGACATACCAAAATCCATGGGGTATGGCAAAAGTGATACTAAGAGGGAAGTTTATAGCAATACAGGCCTACCTCAAGAAATCAGAAAAATTGCAAATAAAAATTCTAACAATACACCTAAAGGAACTAGAAAAAAACGAAGAACAAATGAAGTCCAAAATTAGTAGAAGGAAGCAAATAATAAAAATCAAAGCAGAAATAAATAAAAGGGAGATTAAAAGACAATAGAAAAGATCAATGAAACTAAGAGCTGATTCTTTAAAAAGATAAACAAAATTGACAAACCTTTAACTAGACTCATCAGAAAAAAAGAGAAAAGACTCAAATAAAATCAAAAATGAAAGAGGAGAAATTATGATGGATACCAGAGAAATAAAAAGGATTATAAGAGAACACTAGGAAAAGCTATACACCAAAAAATTGGTTGGATAATTAGAAGAAATTGATAAATTCTTAGAATTATAAAACCTTCCAAAACTTCATCAAGATTAGATAGAGAATCTGAATATACCAGTCACAAGTAAAAAGATTGAAACAGTAATCAAAAACCTCCCAAAAATAAAAGTCCACGGCCAGATATCTTCCCCAGTGAATTCTACCAGATATTCAAAGAAGATTTAATACCTATCCTTCTCAAACTCTTCCAAAAAATTGAAGAGGAGGGGATGCTTCCTAACTCATTCTGTGAGGTCAACATCATCCTGCTACCAAAACCAGACAAAGGCAACACAAAAAAAGAAAACTATAGGCCAATGTCACTGAGGAACATAGATGCAAAAATCCTCAACAAAATATTAGCAAATTGAAGACAACAATACATTAAAAGGATGATATACCATGATCAAATGAGATTTATTCCAGGGAAGCAAAGATGGTTCAGTATCCACAAATCAACCAATATGATATGCCACATTAACAAAATGAAGAATAAAAATTACATAATCATCTCGATAGATGCAGAGAAAGCATTTGTATCTTATAGCATTCACTTATGATAAAAATTGTGAAGAAAATGGGTATAGAAGGAAAGTACCTCAATATAATATAGACCATATATGACAAACCCACAGCTAACATCATATTTAATGGTGAAAAACTGAAAGACATCCCCATAAGAACAGGAACCAGACAAGGATGCCCACTCTTACCTCTCTTATTCAGCATAGTATTGGAAGTCCTAGCCAGAGCAATTAGACAAGAAAAAGAAATTAGAGGGCTCTCAATTGGAAAGGAAGAAGTAAAACTATCACTATTTGCAGAAGACATGATTTTATAGATAGGAAACCCTCAAAAATCCACCAAAAAACTATTAGAAATAATAAATGAATATAGCATAGTTGTATGGCACAAAATCAGCATACAAAAATCAATTGTGTTTCTATACATGAACAATGAAATAGCAGAAAGAGAAATCAAAAATATAATCCCATATACAATCACAACAAGGAGAATAAAATAACTAAGAATAAACTTAGCCAGATTGATGAAAGACCTGTACACTGAAAACTTTAAAACATTGTTGAAAGAAATCTAGGAAGACACAAAGAAAGGGAAAGATAGTCTGTGCTCATAGATTGGAAGAATTAACCTGGTTAAAATGTCCACACTTCCTAAAGCAATCTATGGATTCAATGTAATCCCTACCAAAGTCCCAACATTTTTCATGGAAATAGAACAAAGAGTCCTAAAACTTATATGGAACAACAAAAGACCCTGAATAGCCAAAGAAATCCTGAGAAAAAAGAACAAAGCTGGAGGTATCGCACTCCCTGACTTCAAAGTACACTACAAAGCTATAGTAATCAAAACAACATGGCACTGACACAAAAACAGACACACAGATAAATGGAACAGAATTGAGAGCCCAGAAATAAAACCACACATCTATGGACAGCTAATCTTTGACAAATGAGCCAAAAATATACAATGGAGAAAGGAAAGTCTGTTCAATAAACGGTGTTGGGAAAACTGGACAGCCACATGCAAAAGAATGAAAGTAGACCATTATCTTACACCATACACAAAAATTAACTCAAAATGGATGAAAGACTTAAATGGAAGACCTGAAACCATAAAACTCTGAGAAGAAAACATAAGCAGCATGCTGTTCAATATAAATCCTAGCAGTATCTTTTCAAATACCATGTCTCACCAGGCAAGGGAAACAAAGAAAAAATAAACAAATTGGGCTACCTCAAACCAAAAAGCTTCTGCATAGCAAAAGAAACCATCAACAAAACACAAAGGCAACCTAAGAATTGAGAGAAGTCATTTGCAAATCATGTATCCAATAAGGGGTTAATATCCAAAATATATAAAGAAGTCATACAATTCAACAAGAAAAGAAACAACTCAATTGAAAAATGGGCAGAAGATCTGAACGTTTTCCCAAAGAAGATACACAGATGGCCAATAGGCACATGAAAAGATGTTCAGTATCACTAGTTATTAGGGAAATGCAAATCAAAACTACAAGGAGATATCACCTCACCCTCGTCAGAATGGCTAAAAAGACAATAATAAGTGTTGAAGAAAATGTGGAGAAAAGGGAACCCTCATACACTGCTGGTGGAACTATAAACCGGCATAGCCACTATGGAAAACAGTATAGAGATTCCTCAAAAAATTAAGAATAGAGCTACCATATGATCCAGCTACTCCACTTTTGGGTATTTATCCAAAAAACGTGAAAACACTAATTCAAAAAGATATATGCATTCATATGTTCATTGCAACATTATTCACAATAGCCAAGACGTGGAAACAACCTAAGTGCCCTAACAGAATTGGATAAAGATGTGGTACATATACACAATAAAATACTACTCAGCCATAAAAAAGATGAAATCTTGCCAAGTGAGACAACATGGATGGCCTTTGAGGGCATTATGCTAAGTGAAATAAGTCAGATGGAGATAGACAAACACTGTATGATTTCACTTATATGTGGGACATCAACAAACATATGGACAAGGAGAACAGATTAGTGGTTACTGGAGGGGAAAGGGGTCCTGGGAGGGCGAAAGGGGTAAAGGGGCACATGTGTACGGTGACAGATAAAAACTAGACTGTTAGTGGTGAACATGATGCAGTCGACACATAAATTGAAATATAATGATGTAAACCTGAAATTTATATAATATTATAAACTAATGTTACCTCAATTGAAAAAAATGGTAGTAAATGTACAATGAAATGAGATCTCACACACTGCTGGTGGGAGAATAAACTGTTACAACTTTTCTGGAAAGTGATTTGAAACTTTAAAATATGTTTTATTTTTTTCTTACATTAACACTACTTCTATAAGCATATTTATATTATGATAAAACCTATTCAATGTAGTTTTATTTAAAATATTTAATTTTTAAAAAAAACACATTGTCCAACAATAAGAAAATTGTTGATTTAAACTATAACATTTATTCTATGCCAGGCATTTTATTAAGTGCCTCATTTGCAGTATCTCATTTATTTCTCACAACAAACATATGACCTACTGACCACAATTTCAGATGAAAAACCTAAAACCTCAAAATATTATGTATTGTATAACCATTAAAATGTGTTAGTGACATAGAAAATGTTGTAAATATTATTAAAGAATCAGGATGCAAGACTGTATGTAAAGAATTATCTTAGTTCTATGAAAATACAAGAAAATCTATAATGACTGCAATATTTCAAATTTGCAACTATATCAAAAAAGCAAGCATTGTTACTTCTAAATGTTTAGATAATTGATGATTTTTCTTTTTTCATAGTATTCTATATTTTAAAGTTTTCTTCAAACAGTCTTATGACAGAAAAACAGCAAGGTAAATCAAATTAAAATAGCAAATTAAACGTAACCTAGTGTTTGGCAACATGTGGAAAAATGCAGTTTACCAAAATGTTTGAATTTGTGTATAGAAGTATTTTTCAATAAAAAATATTTTTTCCTTTGTTTAATAAATCTCATATAATTGATAAGTCAGCTATATAATGTTTGACAATATTTTTCTTTACAGTTGTATGAATTTTTAAATGAAAAATTTAAATTTCTTGCTTTGGCTGTCTGTATAGTGTAAAGTTGCTATGATTTATAAATTTTGATTTGTGAGTATGTAAATTTAGTAACTTTCTCGTTTATATCATTTCTCCAATTGGTAATGAAGCTCATAGTCCATAAAAATCAGTAAAGTATGCCTTACTTAAGTGTAAATACAAGCTTTTTAGAATATATCTTGTTTGTATTTTGTTCTAATCAATATCCATAAAGGTTATAATTCATTAAATAACTATTAAAGTCCATGACTAATGGATATAAACATCATCCTACATATTGAGTTTAAGCTCTTGACCCAGAAATTCTATTCATAGCAATCTTAGTTTTGGAATTTTTATCTTTATAAAAGATAAAATTAATTTTTAAATATAGAGTCCTCACTATATTTATACTAATATCCTGAAATGTAATCTCAGTGATTTATAGATAATTGTTAGTGACATGATCCTCATGAGTCTGAATGTTTTAACTTTGACAAGTCTGGTTGTGAAACCCAGAAGGTTAAAGCATTGATAAGGATTTGAGAATTTTGTGTGTAGTTAGTTGTGTGTAGGCACAGAATAAATCCGAGTGGAGCTGCTTAAATGACTTTTCTAGTCAAACCACTAAAAAGCAAAACAAAACCAAAAAATGTACTGACATGTACAATCAAAATTTCTATTCATAGTGAGATCAAAATAGCTGAACACACCAAAATTGTTTTCCTAACAAAGCTTATTTTCCATATAAAAATATTAATTCCTTGAATCATTTTTATGCAGTACTTTTCCAAGAACCATTCCCTGTGTTATTTGATTTGATCTTGACAAAAACCAAATTTGGAAGATACACACGTATACATATCCACCTACACTCTACAGAAGAAGGGCTTGTCACAAAAGACAGTTCTAAACAGCCACAAGGAATATAACTTTGACAAGTCACAACCTTTGTGAGAAAAATACATTTGTCTCAGGGGTTCCACTTTCCTTGTTTACAAATCCCTTTCATTTTCCTTTATTTATCCTTTCATTTTTTAGTTATTCACTCACTTATTCAACAGTATTCGCTATATGCCAGACACTGCTATTCATTGCTATGAGCACACACGTTAAAAAGATGTAGAGGGGCCGGCCCCATGGCGTAGCGGTTAAGTGCGTACACTCTGCTGCTGGCGGCCCGGGTTTGGATCCCGGGAGTGCACCGACTCACTGCTTGTTGGGCCATGCTGTGGTGGCGTCCCACATAAAGTGGAGGAAGATGGGCAGGGATGTTAGCTCAGGGCCAGTCTTCCTCAGCAAAAAGAGGAGAAAAAAAATTTTTTAAATAAATAAATTTAAAAAATGTAGAACTTCAGAATGAAGGCTTAAGAGGTAAAAAGGTCAAGGAAACAAATAATTAGGAAACAAGAGAAGAGTAAATTACAGAGAAAAGAACAATCAAGTCTATCTAGAGGGAGGAAGCCAAAGATGAATTCTCATTCCTATAGCTAAATGGTTAAAGGAAGGAGATTCCAAGAAGATAGAGCAATATGAAAGAATCCACAAAAAATGTGGTATGGAGAGATGGTGGGGAAGGAGAGGAGTAGAAATGGTGAAAGTCAAGGTTGATAGACTAGGGCCTTGTACAATGTCACACTGATATTTTTTTTTTAGGAAGATTAGCCCTGAGCTAACATCTGTTGCCAATCCTCCTCTTTTTTGCTCAGGAAGATTGAGCCTGGGCTAACATCCGTGCCCATCTTCCTCTACTTTTTTTTTTTTTGTATGTGGGAGCCTGCCACAGCATAACTTGAAAAGTGGTATGTATGTCCACACCCAGGATCCGAACCTGTGAACCCCAGGCCACCGAAGCGGAACACGCAATCTTAACTGCTACTCCACTGGACCTGCCCCTCACACTGATTATTTTTGCTTATTCCTGTAGGTGATGGGAGCTTCAAGAAAAGAATAAATATTTACATTATATTCTAATTTATATACTTGCATATCTGCTAATTTTAAACTATAACAAACATATTGGAGGACAATTTGATACTATATTTTCAATTTGAAGAAGCTTATAACTTGTAACTAAACAATTTCATGTACCAGTAAATACGCACTAAAAACTCTCACACATGAACCAAAAAAGACATACACATACATGTTAACCACAGAACCCTTTGTAATAGTAATAATGGAAACAATCTAAATATTTATCAGTAAGTGAATGGTAAATAAAGTGTGGTATGTTCCATGAAATGGATTGCTATGTTTAGCAATGAAATACACTGAAAGGAGATAATCATATGATTATCTCAATAAATTTTCAAAAATCATTTTGCAATGTTCAACAACTGTTTAATATTCTAAAAAATTCAGCAAACTCTGAACAGAAAAGAATTTTCTAGTTAATGAAGAAACTCAATACTTAATGAATATTAAATGAAATCCCTATAAGACTAGGAAAAAATAAGGGCATCCACTGCCTCAATTACTATTTAACATAGTATTAGAGATTTAGATCAATGCTCTTATAAAGAAAAGTATATCTGAAGTGTAAAAATTAGAAAGGAAATGAAAAACCCATTGTTTCCTGATGATATGTTCATCTATCTAAAAACATCAACAGAATCAACAAATAAACTAACACAACTAATAAAAGAGTTCAACAAAATTTCTATATACAATATCAACCTACAAACAGCAGTAACATTTCTCTACATCAGTTATAATCAATAAGAAAATATATAATAAAAAGATATTAACAAAGTAAAGAGAAATCTATACAGTATCTAGTAATTCACCTCCTCAAGATCATATTACACAAGACTTCTGTGGGAATAACTTTAAAATTCTAATGAAGGATGAAAATATAATTGAACGCATGGAGAGACATGCTCAGCTTTGGAAAGGTACTTATGTCAATTCTTTTCCAATTAATTGGTAAATTCAATGCAATCCAAATAAAAATTTCAGATATGATTTTAGGGGCCAATAAAATTATTCAGAAATATGGTAGATTAAAAGTTCATATACATCTAAACAATTCTCTTAAAAAAGAGGAGATCTGGGGGCCAGCCTGGTGGTGTAGTAGTTAAGTTTGCAGGCTCTGCTTCGGCGGCCTGTAGTTTGCGGGTTCGCATCCTGGGTGCAGACCTACACACTGCTCATTAAGCCATGCAGTGGAGGCATCCCATATATAAAATAGAGGAAGATTGGCGTAGCTGTTAGCTCAGGGTCAATCTTCCTCAAGCAAAAGAGAGGAAGATTGGCAACAGATGTGAGCTCAGGGCCAATATTCCTCACCAAAAAAAAAAAGGAGGAGATCTGTCTTATCAGACATTAATGTTTATTACAAAACAGAACTGACAGTAGCAACCAGCAGTATAGTTGTACCACTTATTTATGGCTAATGTCAGTTCTGATTTGCCAGGCATTTATTTTGATAGGTTTATGGCCATGCCAAGGCAGTTTTGAACTGTTGTAAATACGATTACTCTTACAAAGTCCAGTAATGAAGGCAGTGGAGCAGGGTGAATTTGGAGGGGTACATAAGTATAAACTTAAAAATCCATCATGACTAGAAGTGTTCCTCCTTTTAATAGTTTTTAAGGTTACTTTAGCTTTCCTATCCCTAGGCAACCAAACCAAACCCACCTCAATATAATTTTACCATAATGGTAGATTCAGAACTATAATATTGCTTAATATTATGACTCTGAATGCTAAAATTTCTGAAAGCCATTGTTACTCTTTTTTTTGTGTGTGAGGAAGATCAGCCCTGTGCTAACATCTGCCAATCCTCCTCTTTTTTTTTTTTGCTGAGGAAGACTGGCCTGGTGCTAACATCCGTGCCCATCTTCCTCCACTTTATATGGGACGCCGCCACAGCATGACTTGCCAAGCAGTGCATCAGTGTGCGCCCGGGATCCAAACCAGTGAACCCCGGGCTGCAGAAGCGGAGCACATGCACTTAACCACTTGCACCACTGGGCCAGCCCCTAAGTTAGTCTTTTTAAAATACAAAATTAGCAGATCTCGAGCTCTGATTAAATATAAGTTCCAGAAATGGAATTGTTTTGTTACTGTTAGTGATACCAAATACCTTTGCACCATCTCCTTGCAAACAAAAAGCATACATACTTAGCTTTCATCTACTGATGATTTGATTTTAATGCAGCAAATGCAATTTACATTGTGAAGCCGGTACTGATAGTAGTAAACTTTCAATGTTTCTACTAGGCATTAATGGAAAATTAATTCATCATTAAATATTTTTATTGGTTAATTTCTATTTAAGTAGCACTCTGCTAGGTGTCATGAAAGATACTAAGTCATATAAGATTTGGTTTTTACTCTCAAAGATCATATAATTTGAGACAAGACATGTACATCTGAAGAGTTGAACAAGACAGAATGTGGCATAGTGCTCATTTAGTGATCCAGACATTAAATTCTGTGAATTTACTGGAGAGAGATTCTTTGTAAGCCAAAGGGGTCAGGGATAGGTGAAACCAAGGAAAACCTTGATCATTATGCTAAGTATATTACCTTAGAAAAACCTTTGAATCATTTCAGGCAGGACATTATGCTGTGCAATACACTTTGTGAAGATAGAACACTTGAAACACTGAGACTCTTGCTTTATCACTAAGACAGAGTTAAGCTTATCAAAAATACAGGAATAGGTATTGAAACAGAATAACTTCTGATATGATCTACCTGCCTACAAAGGCATTCATTTCAAGATGTTTAAAAAAAAAAAAAAAGCTTAGAGAGAAAGATGTCTCAGCAATACAGAGGGACCACAAAGTCAGCTAATTCCTCATAATTTTGAAACATTTATCTAAGGAGAATGTAGCATTTTTAGATCTGAAAGAGACATCTCATTTTGTAGATGATGAAGGATAAGAGAATTTACATGATTTTCCCAAATTCATACGAGCATTAAGTGATAAAATATCAGACTGCTATATTAGTTATTTATTACTGTGTAACAAATAACCTAAATACATAGTGATTATAAAAAACAAATGCTTATTCGTTCTCTCTCTCTCTCTCTTTCACATACGCACACGCGCGCGCACACACACACACACACACACACAACCTGCTGGGAGTGTTTTGGATATTGTGTTTAATCTATATCAATTTGGTGAGAATTTACATCTTTACAACATTGAATCTTCCATATTATGAACATTGTATACGTCTCCTTTCATTTGGGTCTTCTTTACTTTCTTGCAATAATTCTATACAGTTTTATCTGTCTTACACATCTTTTGGTAGAATTATTTCTAGGCATTAGATTTTTTAATGTTATTGTAAATTATAAATTTATTTAAATGTTCTCTTTTAATTGTTTAGAAATTGCTATTATGTAATATATTGGTTTCTTTTGCATATTTTGCATATCCAGGAAACTCGCTAAATTTTAATAATTCATCTATGGATTTAAAAAAATTTTCTACTTATACAATTATGTTGTCTATCAAAAATTACAGTTTTTGGCAAATACTCATGATTAGTTTATGCTGTTTGGGCATTCAATCTTGTTAAGACTTTTTGTCATAAATGGGGATTGACTTTTTTTTAATCATACAATTTCCTTTTTTTTTTTTTGCTGAGAAATATTCACCTTGAGCTAACATCTGTTGCCAATCTTCCTCTTTTGCTGAGGAAGATTTGACCTGAGCTATACAATTTTCCTTTTTATCTTATTAATTTAGTCAACTACATTGATTAATATTTGAATGTTAAACTACCATTTAATTCCTAGAATAAAGCTTTATTCATGAAATATTTATTGTTTCTAATATATTGTTTCTTAGTATACATGTATTTTAACACAAGTCACTATTTTTAGTGATTTAAACATTCAATACTCTTTTTGTTTCCTCTCAAACATTGACCTTTTTCTTTGCTCTTTATACCTTCCTGCATTCTCATGTTTCTGTCTATAACAGTTTTCCTTCTTGAAGAATTCCTCTTAGTATTACTTTTGGTGCTGACTGATGGTGACAAATTCTTAGGGTTTTAGCGGTTTTTCATTTGCTTTCAATATTGAATAGTATTTTCCCTGTATATTGAATTCTAGAGTGGCAATTATTTCCTTTCAGCATGTTAAAGATACTATTCCATTGCCACCTGGTTTCCATTGTTCTGTTGAGAGGTCAGCTGTAAACCAAATATCGATCCTTTCTAATTAATCTTTTACTTTTCTAGTTTATTTTAAAACTTTGCCTTTGTTTTTAAGTAGTGTTACTCTGATTCCCTAAGTATGGTTTTATTTGTATTAATACCACTTGAGGTTCTAGAATTTCTTAAATCTGTGGTTTTATATCTTTTGTCAGTCTTGGAAAAATTCTCTACTATTTTCTCTTCAAATATTGCTTCTTTGCCATTCCTTCTCTCCTCCCTTACTGGGCCTCAATTAGGCAAGTGATATACAAATTTCCCGTGATCAATAGATCTCTTATGACTTTTTTGGCACTGTCATTGTTTTTATTTTCTGTGCTGCATTCAGATTATATTCTACTCATCTGTATTGATACAAAAACTGGAAAAGAGTCTTACATCTGTGTGCCTCCCTGTTTTCCCATGAACTTGGCATGAAAGTCTGGCTGCTTTCATTCTACTTTTTTCCTCCCTAGAATCGTGAGATTGCTGACAGCCCGATTGGTCTCTCAGCCTCTTAGCTGCTTCGCTCTGTCCAGCTTGTTGGTCTCTTGTCCCAAACTAAGAGTATACAAATGCCTCGAGGGAAAAAGTAGTATGCAAAGTTTTGAGCTGACCTCAACGAGTTTTTTCTTTCTCTGTCTCTGAGAATTTTCTTCTCTATTTCTGGCTCTTTGGAAATTCTAAGATGTCTTCAAACAGACTTATCTTTTATTAGGCTTTGTTAGTTGTTCTCAATTTCATTATCGATCTGGTGCAAGCTTTCCGTCTTGGCCTGAAATTGAAGTGCCTTTTGATTTTTAAATTTATTTTTATTTTAAAATCTTGTCTGTATTTAATTCACTAGCAAATGAAAACACATTATATTTAGCTGAAGAAAAATATTAGATATCCTTTGCTTATGTGTAATAAAAATAAAGTGTTAACAGGACAGAATGCCATAGTTCATATTTCTTAACTACTTTTTGTTTGCTTGCCTCACAGACATATTTTACAAAGAATGGGGACTCTATTTCCCTTAACTCGTAAGTTGATAACAGATACCGTGGATTATATATTTTGAATTGTGCATGCTACTTATAAAAGTAACTTGACTATAGTGAACACTAAGAAAATGATTTTCAACAAATGAATAAATGGACAATTAAATCAATTAAACATGTAAAACTATTTTACTGCGGATTTTTAAAGTTTATGTATATCATATTTTGCATTTTTTCTTACAACTTTCTTCTTTCACTTCATTTTTGAAATGTATCCATTTTTAAAGGAAACCTTAAGATAATGTAGCAAAATGTTAATATCTGGGTAAATCACAGTGATACATGGGTATGTTATTTTATGATTCATGTTTACCTGTTTGGTCAAAATATTTTGTAGTAAAATATTTTTTAAAATACACACAGATGGTCTACTTAAGAAACTTTGGGAAGCAACTTTGAAGAAATTTTCAGTGATGACCCTCTGAATCATCAAGTAAATTATATAGTCTCTCTCTAACTGTAAACTTGCCCCATAAGCAAACGGTGATATCAAATATGAAACTGAACTATTAGGTTAGAATCCATTTCTTGAAAAGTCACCATTGCAGCTTCTTACTATGAGGGGATTTAATTGATTTGATTCTTTTCTCTTTAAGATGAAAACTTTGGGATTGTTTTTTTATTGCTAAAAATGAAAACTAGAATGACTACTATAAGCTAAGGATATAAATCCACTTCAGAAAAAAAGATAAGCAAGACATAAACCCTACCCTCAAGGATATTACTTTCTAGTAGGAAACAAAATAAATTACAGTACATGAATCTCCATAATAATACTTTTAAATTTGTAAAATTATGATTCATTTATTTATGAATAGTAGATCCAGGCAGGAAATTAGACTAAATTGGGACAGATGCAGAGAAATTACATATATAAGTATGGAACAAAATAAACACTCTCATCAAAAAGCCATTCTTAAATAATTGACAGCAGAAACATTAGGATCATTGTTTTGCGACACCCAAAAGACAAAATCATTGTTTCTACTTTGACACACAAATAACCTGATTACCAGAGATACCAAAGTATCAAGTGGAGCTAGTCTTCATAAAAGACTTGATCTAAAATTTCTTCTTTTAATTCTAGCTTATTAAATTACGTGTTGGTCTAGGTGTCCAAAAATAAGACAAAGTTTTCTTTGGGTAATGCATTGGCCCTTATATGTAAACATTGAGATCCTCTGTGGAACACCCAGGCTAAGCAAGGTAGTTAATTAATGGCTCAGAAAGATGCTACCCATGATGTTTCTTCTCTAGTGGCTTTCTCCCTCACCCATTCCTCTATCTCCAATCTCCATCAGTCATTACTGTGTTTATATTACCATCATTTTTTCATGCAAATGCATGAATTCTCTGTTTTCTAAATTCTTTCCAAAACATGCCTCCTACTCTATAGGTATAACCAAGAGAATCCATGTCTCTAATATGATATGTGGCATATTGAAAGATTAAAAACACTGATCATTATTTACTTGCATGCCTATGTTTACAGGTGTGTTTGTGTATATATATGTATGTTTATGTATACGCATATATACCTATATATGTTATATATTTGATATAAGCTTAATTTTTCTTCATTTGACAAAATATGAAGTTTAACTGTGTTCAATCTGTCATTTAACATGAGTCTTTCCTTACTGGTATGTTTTTAAAAATCCAATCTTTATGAGGATAGGATCTAATGAATTGTGTTATTAATCTCTCTATATAAGCATCTTGCACACAGCCAACTATGACATGAACATCTAATAAAAATTGGGATGGTGCCTACTATGCATCAGAAAACCAAGTGCTATATTCTATCCTTAGGTATAAATCCAAATATTGTTATATGCAGTGTGGAAAGAAAAAGAAATTTGTACTTAAGCACTTTCTTGTTTCATTATGTAGTGGTATTTCATACAAATTTTGATAATTTATCATGTTTTACTCTGAGTAATTCTGTATGGTAATAGGGTCATTAAACATTTAATTTGAGACTTCCAATTACTGACCTTCGACATCTTACATTCCTCTTAGTTCTCAAAATACCAAACAAAAACACATTGCTCAAGACACGTTCATGATAACAATTTGGGAGAGTCAAATGTTCTTGGTAGGGAGTAGGCTGAATGAAGAGATCCTAAGAACTGTGACATTTTGAGGCACAGACATTTGAGTAGTTTCCTCAAATTATACTTCAGGGAAATGATCTAAATTACAACTCAAGAATTGCCTTGTTTTTGCCCTAGAAATTTTCTTAAACATATTAAGAATATAGTTGAAGTAGTTTCCACAATTAAAGTTGAGAAACTAAAATTCAATAATGGCATGACCTCTTAGTATTTGACCAGATGACCAGCATAATATTTTGCTTTGACTGCTTTCAAAAATTTACTAACATTGTTTTCATCACAATTTCAACTAAAAAATGCAAAACGCCTGGAGAACTATCATTACTGCACCTCTATTTTCAACAGAGTTGATTTTTCACACCAACTACAATAGATGCTTTTCAGTTTTTGATTGTTAATGATTTGTTCTTTGATAGGAGACACAACATCTTTATTTAATGCTTTAGCACAAACAGTTATTACATAATAAAACTGACTCACTAGTGATTAACAAGTGTTCTGAGGTCAAAAGAGATCAGGATCAGGTTTTATCCTAATGTTAACTTACCATATTTGAATGGGAAAATAGTATATGTGATTTTCCAGAGCCAACTGAAAATTCTGTCTCTCTCTCTCTTTGTCCCTCTCTCTCTATCTCTCTCTCTCACTTTCTCTCTCATCTGTGTGCTCATAGAACCTTAAAGATGATACTGATATTTGAATTTACTTTCCTCTAGTAAAATAGATTATTTTGAACTATGATATAGTAGTTTTGTTACATAAAAAACCACTCCAAAAATTAGTTCTTAAAACGACAGTCATTTATTTAGCTCACAGTTCTACGGATCAGAATTTTGATCTGAGCTGGCTGTAGGGTTCTGCTGATGTCTGAGCTCAGCTGGCCTCACTCATCCACCTGCAGTCCTGAAGGTAGACGAGGCATGGTAGAATCAGAAACCTATTTAAGCTTCAGATACTTTCTATTTTTATGGTCCTTTTTTTTTTTTTGTGAGGAAGATCAGCCCTGAGCTAACATCCATGCTAATCCTCTTCTTTTTGCTGAGGAAGACCAGCTCTGAGCTAACATCTATTGCCACTCCTCCTCCTTTTTTATTCCCCAAAGCCCCAGTAGATAGTTGTATGTCATAGTTGCACATCCTTCTAGTTACTGTATGTGGGACGTGGCCTCAGCATGCCAGGAGAAGCGGTGCACCCGGGATCCCAACCTGGGCCGCCAGTAGCAGAGCACGCGCACTTAACTGCTAAGCCGTGGGGCCGGCCCTACGTCCTTTTTATTGTATGTTAGTGTTGTAAAAACTTTGAAAATTTCTTCCTTTTTCAACAATACTAAGGATAACAAAGAGAAAAACTCTGTGTCCATACTTGAAAAAGAATTGTAAAAAAAAAGGGGGGGGGCAGTGTACTCCTGGGGACTAAGTGAGGGTAGAGAAAATACAATTCAAAAGCAACAGATGTGGAGTAACTCAGTCCAACTGCTTCTCCCACCTAGTGACTCTCCTTCTAGTGATAAAGTGTTGAAGTTTTCTGTATTTATTTTAATGAGGGAAGCAATTCCTTTCAAGGAGATGTTCTTCATCAAAGATATTGTGTGGATCACTTTGTACAATAAAATTATAATTTGCAAATTCTATGCTGTAGGAATAAATATGACAGAATTTATGTTCCATTTGCTGGAGATTATCAGAAATATAAGCCTTTCTCATCAATGATTGTTGTTAAAAAAACAAAATTCAACCGAGTAAATTTGAAGATCTAATTGGCTTTAGTAATTGATTCATGAATCAGGCAGCATCCTATCTAGCAAGTAGAGAGATACTTCAAAGAGTTGTTCAAAGTAGAAGGTTTTTATTTGCAGAGACATAGGGCAGAGAATTTATTAGCAAGAGAAAAGAAATGATTGTTTCAGGCCAAGTCATCTTCTTTTGGGGAAAGGGAACGGCAGAGATCTGATCATGCAGATCATCTCACAAGTGCTAATCAGGAAATTTCAGATCAACTGTTTAAAGGTCACATTCCAGGAAGAGGTTGAAACTGCAAGTGTTGGTTTGCTGTCATAGGGCAAATGACTCCATTTTGGGCCTGTTAGTTCTTTTTTAACGCTATAAAATATACCCCTGTCTTAATGAGTTTGGGCTGCTATAAACGTACTGTAGACAGGGTGGCTTATAACAACAGAAATTTATTTCACACAGTTCTGGGGGCTGGAAGTCTGAGGTCAGGGCGCCAGCATGGTTGGGTTCTGATGAGAGCCCTCTTCTGGTTTCAAATTGCCAACTTCTCTTTGTATCCTCATGTGGGGAAAGAGGGCAAGAAAGCTCTCTGAGGTCCCTTTTATAAAGGCATTAATCCCATTCAATAAGGCTCGACTCTCATGACCTAACCACCTCCCAAAGGCCCCAACTCCTAATTCCATCACATTGGGGTTAGGATTTCAACGTACGAATTTTGGGAGGGATACAAACATTCAGTCCATTGTACTCCTCTGGGCTAAAAATATGAAATGATAACATAGTCTCACCTCTGAATATGCTTAATTTACCTAATATTAAGAAACTCAGATAGAAAAACAGATTTACGATATTAGCCTAGTATATTACAGAAAATATATTAGGAGAAGAAGGAATGCTTTTCATAAAAATAAACAAAATAAAAGTGGTTAATTGATATAATCTAAAAATTACAACCTGATTTCAGACTGGATTGTTATCATCTTCTTCCTCTCCATTTATGTATTTTTAGGGGGATCGAATAAAGTTTTATCTGCTACCTTAGACTATAGGTTCTAGGATTCAATTTTATATGAAATGAATTAACATATCAAACATTTGCAAATTTAAATAAGACCTAAGTTCATAATTATGTGGTGTACTAACAAGCCTTTCTTCATAAATATATTAGGTTTAGTAAATACCTTCTATTTCATCTTAGTTTATTTCCTTCCTCATTAATTCTTATTCTGAAAAGTTAAGATGTTCCTTAATAAGAATATAATAGAAATTAAACCAGTTCTCCTTAGAGAGAGCACAAACATTACCTGGATTAGAAATATTTTAATATGAAAAGTAAGCAACAGCTCGGTGGCATTTACTGAGGAAATTGAGTACGTTAACAAGGTTTGTTGCTAGGCATGGACTTCTAAGTCCATGAGGGAAAATGAGAGAGGGCATTCCTCTCATTTCCTGCTGGAAGCCTGAAGTTATAAAATCAATGTTGGACCATAAACGTGAAATTACTTTTTTTAAATGGTTTTTTATGGGTACATTTCTGCTGATTGATTTAAGTGCTTACTTGTTCATTTCTGCACGTTCTCTCTCTCTATATTGAAAGTCTCAACACATATCTCTACTTACGGAAAGTCCCTCTGTTCAAATTGATAGCAAGAAATGTGAAGTTTCCTTCTAAATAAATATTAGAAATTCCCAGTTTACATAAACTCTGTTTTCTTTATATTTCCACTTCCTTAAGACCTTCTCCCGGAGATATTATGACAGACAGGTTATGAGCTCAGTCTCCACTCCTAATTACTCTGCTCGTACTCACATGATCCTTTTGTGAGCTTAGACAGATTGCTTAACATTGCTAAGCATGAGTTTCCTCAGCTATAAAATAGGAGCAATGTTAACCATTATATGTATTTTATTTGTTTATTTAGAATAGCAAGATAACGCAGGTGTAATGGGTCATTTTTGGCTGACTGAGCCGGACACACATGTTAATGCAGGCAGCTCCTCCGTATCCTCCTTCCCTCCATATCTGTTTTCATTCTCTTATAAGGAAGAAGGTTTGGTTGCAAAATCAAGGAGGTGGAATTGGGGATGTGTTGAAAGTGCCTGGTCGCAATCAGACCTGGATGAGCAAATGGAATGGGACTTGACACCCATTAAGCTCCTTGAACTGGATTTGTGCTCCTATGATTAGAGGAGTGACAGACAAAACTCATATAATTTCTTGGAAACTTGTTTAATCTTGGGCAGTTTAACCTCTCTAAGTCTGTGTTCCTATCTGTGAATTGGTGATGATAATAGTACTATTTTGTAGAGGTGCTGGGTATATTAAATGATACTGTAGATAAAAAGTAAGTGCTTGGCCAATGATGAATAAATAGCTATCATTATTACTACTTTTATCATCTATGAGAGTCTCCCAGCTCTCTCTGAGAATACAAGTTGACCTGTTTCGGTACCCAGATAACAAGCATGGGAAAGAACTGGGTAGGAGGCGGTTTTTCCCAGCCATGCTACTAAATCGAGGAGTCCCAAGCTTTGGGAACATGGAGAGACTGCACTCCCAGTGTAGACTGGAATTTTCATGAGGGGAAATCATATTATGAGATTTTATCAAGCGGATTTGTGAAACAGGCATCAATTGTGAGAGGCATAAATAAGTGAACTAGAACAGGAGAAGAATAGCATAGTTGCTTCTAGATGTTGACCTTCTTTGGTAAGCACAGAATGCTGAGGTCTGGGACCTCTGGATTAAGTACGTAAAGGCCTTAACGCAGTGCAGCAAGCATTCGAAAAATAATTGCTATAATTATTATCATTGAGTCCATTTTATACTTATTGCAAAAACCATATAGCTAAAGAAGAGAATGAACTCCTGAAATAGCTTCAATCATCTATAATAGCAGTTTTCTTGGCAAGTCGACAGTTTACAATTGCTTGGGTTTAAAATAATGATACAGTATTGTAGTTCTGGCTGGTTAATGAAAATAGAGACAGCCATACATCTTGGGGGATTTTTCGCTTGGTGAGAACTAAAGAAAGATAAGCCAAAACATTTTAGAAATACAGGATACCTTCATCACTTTGCTCGATACTTAATACCTCAACATCTTGAAGAATGTGTAGGATTTCAACAGGCAGAGAGGCATACACCTTCTAGAAGGAGGTAAAAACATGAGAAAACCATAAAGGAGGCAAAATGAAGAAGAATTTATGGAAAACGTGAGTAGTCCAATTTGTCTAGGGACAGGGCTTTCCTTTGTGCATGTTTTGGTTATTTATTGCTGCATAGAAGAACACTCCAAAACTTAGTGACTTAAAACAGTGATTTTTTGTTTCTTGTGATTCTGAGGTTGACCGGTCAGATCTTCTGAGCCACATGGTTTTGGCTGGCGTCACTCACGCAGCTGCATTCGGGGGGGAGTCCAGCTGGATTGCCTCAGTTTTCCTTGAAATGTCCTTTCTCTCAGTACATGAAGTCTCACCCACCAGGGCCTCTCCATGTGACCTCTGTCCAGCAGAATAGCCTGGACTAGAGCATGGCTGCTAGGTTCCATGAAGGAACATTTCAAGAAGATAACTCCCAATGTGAAAACACGTATATGCCTCTGCTTGAATCATGGTTGCTAATACTTCATTGATCAAAGTAAGTCATATGAACAAGGCTCTGGGGTCAATGTGAGAAATACAGAAAGGTGTGAATACTGGGAGGTGTGGCTTGTGGCTATACTGAGAGTTGAGGAAGTTAGCAGTTCTAATAGAAAGGATAAAAGATGGAAACAACTAGAATCATTTATCTCATCACTACAAATCTTATGGCCACCAGAGCCTTTGTTTCTACTTTATTCTCAATCATAAATCCCAGAAAAGGATGGAAAATATATTTGAAAAAAAAAAAGTAACAATAAATTCATCCCCAAAAGGAAAAATAATTGTAAATTTAAAGGTTGATAAATATGACTAGAATATTTAGCTGTAAGTAGGATTAGATTGATTTACAGAGAAAACTGTGCTCAAAGGAGGCCAGGAAAACATCTCTACAAAGGAAACAATTATTCTAGAAAAACTCGAATCAAAGAACAAATAGAATTAGCAGAATCAACTTTCGAGGAAATTTTTTTGGAAATATCTCCCTTCCCACCTACACAAAACCCAAATATAATAAGCAGTAGGCAGCAGTGGCAGTCTAATAAAAGAGAACTACCTACTTAGAGAGGGTTCCCTGTGTGTGGCAGACTATTATATTGGATACCTACAATGATGCATATCTCTAGGATACACACCTGTGTCCTCTCCTCCAACTCTGAGTCGCTGTGTGACTTGCTTTTGTCATGAGACATCAGCAAACGTGATACTAACGGAGGCTTTACAACAGCTTACCCAATGAGTTGTATCTACAGGAGAAGCTTTTGTTACCATTCTCCTGCCTTATATTGAGCTCTGGCTATAAGCATCAAATGATAAGAGAACACATGGAGAGTAGCCTGGAAGAACCATTGGACGTCTTGGACATTTCCATCCTAGCTGAGCTGCCAGCCGAATGTTTCCACATGAGTGGTCCCAGCTGACATCACATGAAGTTGAGACAACCAGATCTCACCAATTCTGCCCAAATTGCAGAGTTTTGAGTAAATAGATGCTTGTTTTATAAACCACTAAATTTTCAGAGGATTTGTTATGCAACAACAGATAAGTGAAAACAAAAATAAATGACTGGGGGAAAAAGACCAGAAATGTATGTAATTCCATATGTATGGAACATTCATGAAGTGGTGTCTAAAGGAAAAAGACAGGCAATTTACAACCATTAGGGAAAAATGCTAAAATCCCCACCATCCCTCTTTAGTATGGCAATTTGGTGGATGTGGTATCTTGATGCCTCTCTATTCACTATCTTGCATATCGCTGTATAACACTGTCTTAATTACTACAGAGTTATAGTAATTCTTGAAATCAGAGAGTAAGTCTTTCTTTTTCAAAATTTAATTTTTCTTCTTTTTCAAATTTCCTTGGTTATCTAGATTCTACCCATTTTCATATAAATCTTAGAATTAGCTTATCAATTTCTACAGAAAACTTGAAAGAATTTTGATTGGAATTGCATTGAATTTTTAGATCACTTTGAGGAGATTTTACATCTGAACTATATTAAGCCTCCTAATCTATGTTCATGCATTCTCTCTATTTGTTGAGGTGTTCTTCAATTTATCACAGCAATATTTTACTGTTTTTAGGCATACAATATTAAACATATATTATTCAATTTAACCCCAATTACTTCATGTTTTGTATAATCGAAAATGAAATTTTTTTATGTCAAGTTCCGATGGTTTGTTGCCAGTATATAGAAATACAATTGACTTTTGTATACTGATTTTTTATCTTGTGACAATATGAAACTCAGAAATTACTTTAATAGCTAAATTACTTAAGATTTTCTACATGGACAATCAGGTTGTCTGTGAATAAACACAATTTTATTATTTTTTTCCAATCTTTATCCCTTTCATTTCTTTGTTTTGCCTCATTGCTCAAGTTTGGACCTTCAGTAAAATATTGAATAAAAGTGGTATGACCGGAAAACTGCCTTTTTTCTGATCTCAAGGGGGAAAGCATTAGGTCTTTTAAGTGTGATGTTAGTGTAGATTTTTTGTAGATGCCATTTGCCCAAGTTTCTTCAGTATTATGGATTGAGTTGTGCCCACCCAAAGATATGTTGAAATTGTAACCCACAGTACCTGCAGATGTGACTTTATGTGGAAATAGGGTCTTGACAGATATAGTCAAGCTAAGAGAGGTCATACTGGCTTAGCGTGGGCCCTAATCCAATATGATTAGTGTCCTTATGAGAAGAGAGACAGAGATAGACACAGGGAAGGCCTTTAAAGATGGAGGCAGAGATCAGAATGATGTATCAACAAGCCAAAGAATACTAAGAATGGTTGGCAACCACCAAAAGCTAAGAAGAGGCAAGGAAGAGTTTCCCTTAGAGGTCCCAGAGACAGTATGGCCTTACCAACAACTTGATTTTGGATTTCTAGCCTCCAGAACTGAGAAACAATAAATCTTTTTTGTCTTAAACTATCCAAGTTTGTGGTAATTTGTTACAGCAGCCCTAGGAAACTAATGCACTCAGTTTTTTGATAAATTTGTATTGATTATGTTCAAATGATTTTTCTGCATCTATTGAGAGGATTATAATTTTTTCCTTTATAGTGTGTTAATATGACTTATTTGAATTGATTTTGTTAGCCCAGCACTATGCCAATTGTGTGCATGTTTTCCAACTCTGCATTCAGTAAAATGAACAGTGATAGTTGAAAGGAAATTGGCCATGGTGGGAATTACACCAGGGAAATTGGCAATTATTCTTTTCATATATTCCTGGAATTAACTTGCTAAAATTTTGTTCAGGAGTTTTATATATTTGTTTATCCCCCATCCCTGAGGGCCACTGTAGTACAGTATTCTTGTTATGTCATTGTCTGGTTTTGATAACAGGTAATACAAGCATCATAAATGAGTTGAGAATTATTCCCTTCTCTTTCATTTCTGGAGAAGATTGTGTAAAATTGGTATTATTTCTGCCTCAAATGTTTGGTAGAATTCACTAGTAAAGCTATCTGGGTCTCAAGTTTTCTTTGTGGAAAAGTTTTTACTATGATGTCTATATCTTTAATAGATATAAGGTAATTCAGGTTAGCTTTTCCTTTTTGGTGAGTCCAGTAGTAGGTGAAATTTCATCATTGAACTGTGCATTTCATCTAACTTGTTGAGTTTGTGGGCACAGGTTGTTTATAAAATTCTTGTATAATGATTTTGATGCTTAAAGGAGTGATATCTCCCTTTCATTCTGATTTTAATAATTGGTTCCTTCTCTCTTTTTTTCTTCATCAGTCTGGGCAAAGGTTTGTCAACTTTATTTATCTTTTCAAAGAACGAGCTTTTGGATTTATTGCTTTTGTCTTTTTTCTGGTTTTCATTTTATTTATTTCTGTTGTTATCTTTGTTACTTTCTCGGTTTGTTTAAGTTTAATTTTATTTTCCTTTTTCTAGTTTCTAAGTAGAAGCTTCTAACATTGATTTGAGATCTTATTTTCTAATATAAACATTAATTGCCCTAAATTTCCTTCTAAGAACTGCTGTAGCTACATCCTTCAAATATTGTTTTTATTTTCAGTCTTCAAAATATTTTCTATTTTTTCTTGTGAATTCTTCTTTATCTAGAAGTTGTTAATTTCCAAATATTTGGATATTTTCCAGAGAAATCATTCTGTTATTGATTTCCAGTTTAATTTCGTTGAGTTCAGAGACTACATTTCCTATAATTTTGTTTCTCTTATATTTATTGGGACTTGGTTTATGGTCCATAATATAGTCTATCTTGGAGAATGTTGTGTATGCACTTGAAAAGAATGTATATTCTTCTGGTTTGAGAAGAAGTGCACTATAAAGTCAATTTGGTCAAGTGGGTTGATATTATCCAAGTCTTCTATATCCTTAGTGATTTTCTTTGCATTCATTCTATCAATTACAGAAAGAAGAGGGTTGAAATCCCCAACTACAATTGTGGGATATGTATGTGTGATATAATTTATATATTTCTTCTTTCAGTTCTATCAGTTTTTGCTTCACATATTTTGAAGCTCTGTTATCAGGCATATACACATTTAAGATTGTTATATCTTGATAAATTGACACATTTTCATTATGAAATGTCTCATTTTATTCCTAGTAACATTCCTTGTTTTAAAATTGACTTTGTCTGATATTAATATAGCTACTTCAGCTTTTTTTATTTGTATTTTCTAGGTTTAAATTTTTCTATCATTCTACTTTTAATCTCTGTATCTATATTTTAAGTAGGCTTACTGTAGATAATATATAGCTGGATCTTGCTTTTTTAATTCAATCTGACTCTCTACCTTTAACTAGACTATTTAGATAATTTATATTTACTGTAATTGACATGGTTAGATTTAAATCTACAATCAACCTACTGCTTTTAATTTTTCCTATTTGCTCTTTGTTTTTTTACGCCTTTTTTAAGGTTATTTGCTTTCTTTAAAGATTCTATTTTAGTTCCACATTTGCAATTCCTCTTCATTTTATTTTATAGTGATTGCTCTAGGATTTACAATATATATCTCCAACTTATCACACTTTGCTTTCAAATAGTTATACCACATTGTATGAAGCATAAGAACCTTAGAGCAGTAGGCTTGTATTCACTTCCTCTTGTCCTGTATGTGATTGTTATGCATATTACTTCCGTGTATAATCTAAACTCCAAATACATTGTTTTTATTTTTTCTTTAAACAGTAAATTATCTTTTAATTTTATTTTTAATTGTGGTAAAGTACACATAACATAAAATTTACCATCTTAGTCATTTTTTAAGTGTACAGTTCAGTAGTAAGTGCATTCACATTGTTACGCAATCAATCTCCAGAAGTGTTTTCATCTTGCAAAACTAAAAACCTGTGCCCATTAAACAAAAAATCCCCATTCTCTCTCCCCTCAGTCCTGGCAACCACCACTCTACTTTCTATCTCTATGAATTTGACTACTCTAAGTACCTCATGCAAGTGGAATCATACAGTACAGTATTTGTCTTTTTGTAACTGGCTTCTTTGACTTAGCATAATGTTCTCAAGGGTTATCTATGTTGTAGCGTGTATCAGAATTCACTTTCCTTTTAAGGCTGAATAATATTCCATGGTATGTATATACTACATTTTGTTTATCCGTTCACCTCTTGGTGGTCCCTTGGGTTGCTTCAACCTTTTGGCTACACTGAATAACACTGCTGTGAACATGAGTATACAAATGTCTGTTTGAGACCCTCATTTCAATTTTGGGGGGGTATATACCCAGAAGGGGAATTGCTGGATTATATGGTAATTCTATTTTAATTTTTTCAAGGAATCACTATACTGTTTTTCATAGCAGCTTCACCATTTTACATTTCTGCCAACAGTGCACAAGGGTTTCAATTTCTCCAAGTCCTCGCCAACACTTGTCATTTATTATGTTTTTTTTCATGTGTGGTTTTGATTTAGATTTTCCTAATGATTAGTGATCTTGAACATCTTTTCACGTGCTTATTGGCCATTTGTATATTTTCTTTGGGGAAATTTCTATTCAAATCCTTTGCCCATTTTTAAATTGGGTTGTTTATTTTTTTGGTGTTGAGTTGTAGGAGTTCCATATATATATTGGATATTTACTCCTTATCAGATTTATGATTTCCAAATATTTTCCCCCATTCTGTGGGCTGTCTTTTCACTCTGTTGATTGTGTCCTTTGATGCAAAGGAGTTTTTTTTCTGATGTAGTTCAATTTATCAATTTTTTGTTGTTGTTGCTTTTGGTGTCATATCTAAGAAATCATTGCAAATCAATGTCATGTAAATTATCTTTTTAAAAGTTTTGAAAGGAAAAGAAATGTTTTCATTTTTACCTACATATTTACCATTTTATTTCTTTGTATAGATTCAAATCTCTATGTGCTATATTTTTCTGTCTAAAGAACTTTCTGTAGCAATCTTTATCATGCATATCTCCAAGTGATACATTTTCTCAGCTTTTGTTTGTCTCAAAAAGTCTTTATTTTCCTTCATTTTTGAAAGATCTTTTCACTGGTTAAAGAATTCAGGGCCAACAGAGTTTTGTGTGTGTGTGTGTGTGTGTGTGTTATGCATTTATTTTCTTTCAGTTTATTAATGATGTCTCTCCACTGTCCTCTCACATGCATAGTTTCTGATGAGAAATCTATGATAATTCTTATCTTTGTTGTCTATACGTAATGCATCTTTTTTCCTCTGGCTTGCTTTTTTTCCTTAATTACTAGTTTTAAGCAATTTGATTAAGAGATACTTTGGGGTAGTTTTATTTTCTTTATTCTGCTAGGGGTCATTGAACTCCTTGAATTAAATCTATGGGTTTATAATTTTCATAAATTAGGACTTTTTCAGTTATTATTTCTTAAAATACATGTTTTGCCTCCCTTCTGTATGTTCTTTTCTGGGATTTATTTGTAATTATCTATGTCTTTGATCACTTGATAGTGTTTCCCAGTTCCCTGATGACCTGTTTATTTTTTGTCTTTTTTTCTCTATGCTTTTTTTTCAAAGTTTTCTATTGCTATGTCTTTAAGCTTACTGATCTTTATTTATTATGTTTAATTTGCTGTTAATCGCAACCAGTGTATTTTTTATATCTAAAATCTAATTTTTCTTCCATTTCTCTTTTTCTTGTGCTCATATTTTTCTCTACCTTCTTAAAAATATAGATATATTTATAATATGTATTTTGAAGCTATGAGGATATTTATAAATACTGTTTTAATGTATGGGAAGTGTTTTTCCTACTCCTTCCCAAGGGTTCTTTCTCAGGCCTTGTGTAGTTTTTAGTTTTATTTATTCATGTTTAGATCATAACTCAGCCAAAGAGAGCCACTTGAGAGCCCTTTCTGCACATCTCTGGAACTCTCTTTTTGCATGGTCTCCAAAATTCAACTCCTTTCATAAGTTTTGGAAAATTCTCAGCGATTATTTTTTGAAGTTTGCTTCTGCCCACTCTTTCTCTATTCTGTCTGGGATTCCAATTTAAGTTAATTTAATGCTATTAATTCTGATCTACATGTCTTAAACACTTTTCCACATTTTTCACTTTTTTCCCTTTATGACTCACTATGCATATTTTCTAATGACCTGTGTTACACTTCACTAATCCTGCCTTAATATGTCGTTTACCAAAAATTTTCTTTAGAGATTTTTGTCTCTAGAGTTTTCATTATTCTTTTCTCTGGTGAAAATCTCCAGCTCACCTTCTGTGTTTCCATCTTTTTATCTAACTTCTTGACCATATTAATCATAGTGATTTTAAAAACTTCCTCAGCTAACACCAGTATCTGAGTCACCTTGATATCTGTTCCAATTGTTTGTTTTCTCTCTTGGTTTTTAGTCATGTGGCCATTTCTTTTACAAAAATAATTTTCTTTAGTTAAATGAAAATCAGTGTGTATAAATAATTGTGGAAGCTCTAGAGAAAGTGATAGTGATTATTTTAGGTTTTGTAGACCACATACAGTCTCTGTCTCATATTTTTTCTTTCTCATTCTTTTTGGTAAGAACTATTTACAAATGAAAAACGTTTTAGTTGTGGGCTGTATAAAAACAATCCACAGCAAGTTTATCCCCGGGGCCATAGGTTGCCAAGCCCACAGTGATAACACTATATTGGGAATTAGTTCAATGCTGTGAAATCTTGAAACGCTGGACTTTGGGAGATAGAAACTGTGAACTAGGAAATAGGATGCCAGTGGTACAGGTGTAGACATCTTTCTGAGAGCAGAATTAAAGGGGAGGCAGAAAATGAGGTGGTAATAGACTGCTGTCAAGGTTCGACTTATTTCAAGAAGACAGTCTAAGGTAAGGTCAAAGGTAAAGGTAGAGTGGAACAAAATAGGAATCAGGTTTTTTTATTTCCTGGATAAATATATCTGAACTTTATAGTGTTTAAACTGGGGCAACAATGCATAATTTGTAAAAAAATTTTCAAACCGAATAGTACTAGTAAATAATATGTTTGAGACACACTTGAGGATACCTGGCATAGCCTCAGAATAGTACTGAAAAACAACACATCTTTTATCATGCTTTGGTACAAAGTCAACTAAATAATAATATGCATTTTTTGAAATGACTAAATATATACTTACATAATGGACTATTCAAAGTCGTTGACTAGTTAGTAAGTAATAATGTTTAAAAGTCCATAACTATCATGTAACACACAGATGTCACCTTCAATAGATTAAATAATGCAACTTCTCAACAGTTTAAATAGATATTTTTTAAACCTAATTTTGAATATATGCAGAAAAAAATCTTTACTTTTCTTATGTAGAAGTTGTTGTGATTAATATTTAGCAATTGTTTGTAAAACATTTTGGTGTTGAATACTATTGTTGTAAAATATTTTTTTATTGTTTTCCCTTAGAAAGTCTTATCCTCTATCAAAGAAAATTTACCCTTCCTTCCAGTTGGCAGAATTGGCAGGTAGAATGGTGGTTGATCACCTTTATATATGCAGGGACTATGCTGAGTTGGAGCTGGGTGGAAGCCCTGATAATCTTCTGTCTATCTCTGCAGTAACCGTGGCCCCCCAGCAATTTTAACTAAGAACGTGGAGTAATCTGCAGGTCTCTCCCTCTGGTGTGTCCTATACTCTAATCACTGTCTTGTCAGAATTCCAAAATTTCCACTCTGCTTTCCAGAGGCTTTCTGTTCAGATTCTTAGTCTCCCACTCCACGCATCCTCAGTATTTGGAAAAAATCTTGAAGGGAAAACTAGCCCTGTGCTTGAAGCCTCCCAAGCCTCTGCTGTGCACCCCACTCTCCACCCCACAGAGGCCTTCCCCAGGGATTCCCACCAAGCTTTCTCAGTTTCCTGCCCATGCCCAGAAGTGGCATATATCCCCAGGATAAGCTGGCGAAAGCCAGCTCACTTCTCTAGATGGATTCCCTCTTTGTCCTCTTAGCCTTTCTGTTTCTCATTGCTTCTGTAATTCTTCACTGCCTTCAAACAGATGATTTCTATATTTTACCTAGTTTTCCTAGTTTTTCTAGAAAAGTGAGCTGCCCTGCCATGAGCTACCTTATCCCACTGGAAGCAGAGCTCTTTTAAGATGATTTAATATTTCAGTAAAAAATCATCAGCTTAGCCTTCACAGCCTGACCTCAACCTATATGCCAATCACATCTCGACTACATGCCTGAGCATACATAATGATCCAGTCCTAACTTGCTGAATGCTCCAAATATTCTCTCAACATTCCTGATTGGCATTCCTTAATCTAATGTCTCTGGATCTCTGCTAGTAGAAGTTAGATCTACTTAACTCTTCTCTGTAGTCATATGATCCTTGAAGTTAGGGGCTGAGTCTTGCTTATACTTGGATTCCCCCATGTCTCGTAGCTCAGAGCTTTACACATAGCAGGAACCCAAAAAATATTTGATTATCTTAGTTGAGTATCCTTCATTTAGTGTTTTGACACCCTTTGCTCTTTCTTTCTATGTACTAATCTAGGAAAGTTCAGTTCCAGATATGTCTTTAATTAGCTAGGTTTTCTCCTGGTTAAAGCATCAAATTTTGAGCTCACTGACCTTCAGGTTAGCCACATAGAACGAGATGAAACACAAAATCCAATATCTATACAAATATTAGTAACTGAACGGGCTAGTGAAATTGAAATCTTTATCTTTGACATATTCTGAATTTAATGACTGAATATAGTTTGGAATTTAACGTTCAGATACATTCTTCTTTAAAATGTCCATAGGACCCCAGGTGGCTGTTTCTTATCAGCCAATAAAAATAGCCATTCTTATCATCATTTTTATCTGTTCTTTCCTTTTATGAGTTTTTATTATATGGACAGGCAATATATCTGCTGGTGGAAAGTTTGCCATTAAGACTTCTAAAGATTTAAGTTGGAGCAAACTAGATTCACAGAAAGTTGTTTTATCTGTACCACGATTTTGGCATTTTCCTTTGAGGACCAGGTTCATCTTGATGCCCTTTTGTTAAATTGATTCAGAAGGAATAAATATCTTAAAGAAACAACAACATGCAATAGCAACAACTACTGCTTCTTGGAAGTTTATTATGTTAGCATCACTGTACTAAGCATTTGTCCAGATTATATCTCATTTAAAATTCACAGCAACATCATGAAGAGGGTATCTTTATTACCCTCATTTTGTCACTGAGGCTTGGAAAAATTAAGTAGTTTGCCCAAGACCAAACATTTAGCAAGTGCCAAGATGAGGGTTTTACTAAATTTTGTCTGAACTTGAAAGCCTGTACACTTAACATTGTGAGTTATTAGCTCTCTACCAGACATGGAAAGTCATCAATAATAACTTATTAGGAAAAGAGTCAAAATAATATAGCATGAATATTGGTGATTTAACGTGTTGACCTGGATTGAGTTAACAGAATAGAAATTAATTTTGACTATAAACTGATGTGAATGGCAACAGTTTACCTAGAAAAGTTTACGAATTAGTAAAATTTAAATATTTTCCTGAAACTAACTATCTCCACCAAAAGATGCCCATTATTAGGAAGTAATATAAGTCACAAATATAAGAATTACAAGAGAAGCCTAAGGTATATACACTTCTGTGGTTCCAACATATCTAAGCAAGCATCGCTGGTGAACTGGAGAGGATTGTTGTCAGAAGTCTATTTTACTTAGGAACTAAACTATCTTATGGGAGCAAACTTGTAAGAAGTTTTGTCTCATGTGAAAGCCATCAGTTTCTGAAGCTTAATGTGATTCTGAATATAGGGTGGGGTCTGCCACCCAGATTCAGCTCCTGTCCTATTTCCTCACTTATTCTTATCTGTAAGAAAAAAATTAAAACAGTTATTAAACTGTGTAAGGCAGCACAACAAAAACATGAGAAATAGGAAAAGGAAGAGAGTGTTATTAATCCCATTTCTGCTGGAAGCCTGCAGGCCTTCACATAGGGGCAGCTCCTGAGAATGGGGCACATTGCTGTGTCAGTGTTTGATGGGTGTGGTGTCTCCCATGAGAAAACTAAGCATCAGCCATTCTCAGTGGGCATGGGTACACGGGTGGAGAATAAGACTCTATACATCCAGCCACTATCAATGCTATGCATTTGGTGAGAGACTTTACTCATAAATATGTGTGAGGTATCATGCTCAGAAATAATTAACAGGAACTTAACAGTGAACTATTATATGCCATGTATAGAACACAATGTTTAACTAATGGTCATTTAATATAGCAGCACAATGGGGTAAATATTTTTTAAGTATATAATATGGATATATGTATATATGTGGCTATATATATAATACGGGTATATATATACACACATATATAGGTATATGTACATAGCAGTGTGTGCATGTATATGAGGTATGAGTGTCTCTGGGTATGTGTGAATACATACATATATACGTACATATGTGCATACATAGAAACTTACATTTTACCTCTCAGAAGATTGTTTTATGTATGAGTTATTTTATGGGAAATTGTGTAGAAAATAGTGATTTATATATCATATGTTTTGTATAATACCAAGCAAAAAATTGACAATATTAAATCAGTAAATATGTAATCCCTGACTGGATTGCCCTTTCCCCTGCTTACTGCCTATGGCTCTACTTTTTATTCATATGATACGGTGGCCTTCGCTCTTCAGACTAGGTCAGATCCTTTTGCTGGAGGATCCTCTTGTACTCTGATTTCCTTTGTCTTAGTCCTGATTACACTTCCTTAATATGCCAATACGTTTGTCATATTATTAAGCATATACAGACTAATTGTATATTACTCTAGATGCTCAACCAGAGTAGAGTAGCAGCCACTCGATAAACAGTTCTTTCGAACTCAATGTTCTCCCAAATCAAAAGCTTCCCTCAGAGGAGTATTTAAAAATGACTTATATACTAACTAGTTTATTATTGGGTCAACTTTCCAATCAATATTTACATTGTGAACATCATTGTTTGTATAAAAACGCTTATGCTCAAGTTAAATTTTTCCATCCTACAAAGCATATAGCAGACATTTAAGGGACCAAGAGAGCATTCCTTAGCATCCTAAGTCAAACCACGTAGAGGACCACATACTCTGCATAAAGTGTATCTATTAACACTTGATAGCATAATTTCAAGCATGGATTCTTTGAAACATTCTGCATTTTCCAGTTTAGTCTTATTCTATTGGTTAACAAAAAATAAGGAGATAGGAGAAAAACTTTAAAAAACTATGATTCATTCAGTAAGCGAAAATAATGAATTTTTAAGATGAATTGGAGACCACTATAATATTCCATTTTAAACACATTTCAGATGATCATTAATTGAACCTCCCAGATTTGAATTATTTTAAAAATGGTTTGTCTTTTTCTCTGAAACATCTTCAACTATCTGTGAAAACTTGACCTTTGATCTTTAAGTTTTTCTATACTACGCTTTTTCTAACAAATGATTACTCAGTAAACCAATACTTAAATGCCTTAAAGACACCTATTTTTTTAAACTATGAACAAATTCCTTTGTAATGTAAATAACAATTATTTATTTTATCCTTTAGTAAGTAGTAAAAATACTGTTAAACAAATAAACTCTTATTCGTGTAGGATCCATGTTCCTGTTTTATAAGACAGTCCTATGGTAGGTTATTGGTACGTCCAATAAACCACTGCCTTTCTTCAACCTACTTTACTAGATCTGTCACTTAACTTTATTCCAGTTTATCTTGAGCTTTCAAGTCCTGGAAACCAGATATCAGTGTCATCACATTGATTATTTATTAAGATTCAATGATTATTTATTAAGATTCAATCCTTCTTTTGTAGCAAATGTCTGTCTGTCTAGACCTAACGGTGAAGTTAGAGGCTTGAGTAAGAAACAAATAGATAAATTAAATTTAGAGTTTCCTTGAATGTGGCAGTCAAAAGCTCTCTATTCTCTTACATATGGAATACTTTGATGTATATATGACACTTAACCAGAGGGGCCAATTTTCCATTTCCCATTTCTAAAACTAAATTGTGTCCTTTATGTTAAACAGAAAAAACATAAAAGCTTAAATAATAAACATCTTAGATTCAGAATCGTATCTTTGAATGTCAGGTAAGTTTAAGTTTCTTATTTTTTTGAACCCATAATTTTTCTTTTATGATTGTCCTTTTTTTTGTTGAGGTATAGTTGACATATAACATTGATAATGTTTAAACATGATTTGATATGTGTATACATGATTGGATACATGTATCCATTGCAAAATGATAACCACAATAGTCTTTAGTAGACTTTCAACTTGGACAGACAATATCAAAGAAAGATTTGGGGAGCTATTTGCTTTTTACAATCTTGCCCTTTTTCCCCACATCTGGAACAACAATTCACTCATATTGAGGCACATCATTTCTAATAGTCTCACGGCTGCTTGATCTAGGTATTGTCACTATTTCTTAGCAGCCGCCAATTGTATTAGATCGTTAAAGGTTTTGCTTCTTAGTGTTTCTGGGTTTTATTTCCTCTGTCCATTTTTTGTAAACATTATCATTTATAGCCAGGACCAATATTTTAAAAGAGATTTTAAAATATTAAGAATACTCTTGTCTCTGTTAGTAAGACTTGTCTTTGCACAAGACCTAATGAGTATTCACTTCATCAATCTCACAGAATAGGTAGTTCTTTACTGGAGTTCTCTTTGAAGGGACGTGGGTTCCTAGAATGCAACCTTCGTAATATGCAGAGGGTGGCATCACAAGAGTGGGCGACAGATGTTTACTAATTAGAATAGAAAATGGTGGCTCACTTCTCTAGCTTCTATTTTTCAGAAATGTAAATGATTTTAAATTATTAGGTGTTCAAATGATAAGTGAAAGTTAAGGTAACATTTACAAAGAAATTTAGAAGCGAATTATATGGCATCCGGGCAATTTCTGCCTTAGAGTATACTCAATCTTTTATTTTAATGTTGACACTTCAAGCTGAAAGTCTTTCAGTTACTGTTGAAGTTAAAATAACACAATGGAGGGAGGTGAATAAACTGTTATAAAATACATGGTGAATGTTCAGAAAACATTGTCTATTATATGCAAGAGAAAACCCATAGAAGAGGAAAATATGAACTTGCAAAATGAATCAAGAAATAAAAGACAGCTAATATACAGAAAAATGAATGCAGACTGGAGAGGGAAGAGATTTTATTAAAGAAAAACAAGAACCGTTATCTTCTTCCTTAATTACAGTTTATAAGCTTTATAAATATTCTTTCTTTGCCTTTTAGCAGTAGTTTGTTAGACTTCAAGTTGACTGATCTAGTTGAATTGATTACATCTTCAAGTTGTGAAAATTATTTTTGAAATGGAAGATTCACTGTGTTCATAGGCAGTAGACGTATACTCAATTTGCGAGGAAGGGGGTGCTAGAAAATATTTTTACATCTTAAGGTAATAGCTACTATGATTATTTATTTGTTTTTTCTCTGTTTTTATAAATTATGTTGAGGGCAAAGAAAAATAATTATTCAATGAAGGAAAATCTTTGTGACAGTGATGGAGTCGTCAGGTGAGCTTTGTCAGATGACATTTAAAAATCGGTATCACAGCCATTTAAATGGAAATGTATGCTTCTCCGATACTACACTGATTGTCACTCTTTCTTGGTGTGTATATTGAATCATTTATTCAATAAATAATTATTGAGACCATATTATGTGGCAGGTGCTAATCTGGATACTGAAGATGGAGCAGTAAAAAAAAAAGGGCAAAATTTCCTGCCTTTAACAACTGATTTTCGAGTGAGGAGACAAATAAATCCATACAGAGCATGCCCTAAGTGCTATTGAGAAAGAATGACGAGTGGAATGGGCAGAGAAACTGCAGAGGTTGGGGGAGGATTGCGATTTTATATAGTGTGACCCAGGAAAGTCACTGAAATACAACTGAATAAAGAACTGAAAGCCATGAAGAAGTGAGCCAGAAGGATACCAGGAGAGAGTGGTTCAGCCGCACGGAAAAGCAATTACCAAGGCCTGAGGGCAGGAGCAAGACTAGAGTGTCAGAGAAAAGACCTAAAGGCCACTTTTAAGGGTCTGGCTCCTTTGCGGAGTGAAATAGAAAGCCGTGGAAGGTTCTGAGAGGAACAGTAACACGATGTTTTAAATTTTTGCATGATTATTTTGGCTGTCCTTTTGAAAATAGATTGTTGATGTCCAAAGGCAATAAAAATGGTGACCAGTTAGGAGGTATTGCAATAATCCAGGCAAGATATAATGGTGGCTTGGACCAAAATATTAGTGGGAGAAAAACACAAAAAGGCAAATAGTGATTTGATTTTGGCTATGGTGTTGTTTTCTGTATGGGTGACCTTAGTTATTTAGACCAACTCTGAAATCAAGATGTGGGAGACAAAAGTAAAAATTGTTCTGTGAAAACTTCAAGGAACTGACCAGATAGTAAGGAATTTCAGAATAAATCCTCAGAGAGAGCAAAATCCCAGAGATATAAAACAGGACGTTTAAGTTGTGTTGCCCAGAGGGCACTTGCTGATTCTGTTAGACTAGCTGATGTTGTGATGGAGTGTCAAGGAGAGGGGCAGAAATTAATGCCAGGGGGTTACCAAAGGGTAAGAATCCAGTGGGATAGCATGCATAATAAGGTAGAAGTCTGGAGAGAAAGAACCTTATGATGGTAAGAATGGCCCAGAAGTCAATGCCCTGCCCCATGGGGGATTAAACAGAGCAAAGAGATAGAAGCAAGGAAAGTGGAAACATCCCAATCCCATTTGAGGGGTTGAAAAACAAATATATACTTCTGACTAAATAGATTAACTCATGCATTTGTTTACTGTATGAATATTAGTTTATGCTTGGGAGTCCTGGAATAATTTCTCTAAGTTATGATTCCAATGCAACCTGTCTCTACATGAAAGAACCATTTCTGGAGAGAAATATAGCCATTTCAATGCTCACAGTTTTATATTTAATTCCAATTTATATAAAATTTTAATAAACATGACATTTGAGATTACATTGAGGAAATATTTTATAATTTGCAAAATATCAGATGTGAAAATTTGGAAAGTTTTGGAACAACAATATGTAATAACTTTCTGATCTGAGTATATAATATTTAAATTAATTAGTATTTTTTTTTTTTTTTTTTGTGAGGAGATCAGCCCTGAGCTAACATCCGCCAATCCTCCTCTTTTTTTGCCGAGGAAGACGGCCCTGGGCTAACATCCGTGCCCATCTTCCTCCACTTTATATGGGACGCCGCCACAGCATGGCTGCCAAGGCAGTGCGTCGGTGCGCGCCCGGGATCCGAACCAGCGAACCCCGGGCCACCGCAGCGGAGCGCGCGCACCCAACCGCTTGCGCCACCGGGCCGGCCCAAAATTAATTAGTATTTTTAAGAAAATAAAATGAACTAATTTCACCAAGAAATAATGCAGGATTTGCTTTAGAGTCTACTTTTTGAATTTACTGAGGGGCAAAAATATTTAAGATTCTAAATGAAATAACTACATATAATTTAGATCACTTAATATTGTTATAGCTTCAGACACAACACAAAGAAGCTTCATTCTTTTCGGTTAAAAGGAATTGAAATATATATTACATGGTTTCTTTTAGTAAGAAATTGTCTTCTGTTATTAAAATAGTCAGATGAATTGAAGACTGTTCTTGCAGAAAGCATTTTTAGTTTCTGAGAAACTGAGTGTTATCTTTTGTTATTTATTTAAGATAAAATGAGATCTATAATTACTGGGTTAGAAGCCAGAAATTATTTAAATATAGATCCTTAAACTTATTATTGGAATAAAGCTATCTGAGAATTAACAGAAACAAGCACACAAAAATGTATAGCTGGCTTTGATGTATGATTTCCTTTGACTTTCTTAAAAATATTGAACAGATATCAAGTTTGGTATGTGAGAAAGCAGAGATAGCTAGGAGTAGTTGAATCACGCAATTATACCATTTAACCATGTATTTTAACCAATTAAATTTCATCACACAAAAAGTTATGAGTTTGTAAATCATGTGTCCTATGAAAGTATTTCATTGGGCACTATTACACTTCCGGCAGGTAGGATCTTAAAACTTTTCCTTTGGAAAGAATAGGAAGTATAGACGGGCAAAATCTGGGATGTATAAAAGTATCAAACAGGGGCTGGCCAGCTGGAGTAATGGTTAAGTTCACATGCTCCGCTTTGGTGGCCCAGGGTTCACAGGTTTGGATCCCGGGCGCGGACCTACACACCGCTCATCAAGCTGTGCTGTGGTGGCATCCTGTATACAAAATAGAGGAAGATTGGTACAGATGTTAGCTCAGGGTCAATCTTCCTCAACAACAACAAAAAGTATCAAACACATTTTGAAATTAGATAAAAAGTATAGACATTTTTATCTGGGACTTGGTCTACAACATTTTACATATGCTACCTCCCTGCCTCAAGTCTGTTGAAAATTCCGCCTATCCTTTATCCTAGCCGGCTCTTAGGCATCCTTCAAGTGTCTGCTCAAACCTCATTCTCACATTCACTGCACCTCTGACTAGGTTTCATTTCCATTTCAACACCACTCCCACTGCCCCACTGAAGCCCGCTTCATCTCTCTCCTACACCGCTGTGTGCCTCTCTGCTGAGATCCGGGTTTTCAGTCCCAATCTAATCCATTCTCCACTTACAGCCAGAATGATCTTTTCTAAACGCTAATCTGAACATGTCAAGGCCCAGCTTTAAAACCTCAATAAATTTGTGTATCTTTTAGGATAAAGTTCAAAATCTCTAATTTAGCCCATAACATTCTAAGATTGCAGGGCAACCAGTCACTTCTCCAGCCTCTGTGACTGCCACCCCCTGTTCTTTGTGCTCCAGGCCTACTGGCCTCCCTTAGCTTCCTAGCATGTGTTCCCTGCTCTCTCACACTTTCAGTGCATTGGTTTCCTTTCTGGAAACTCTTCTCTATCCTTTATCCTAGCCAACCCTTACTCATCCTTCATGTGTAGCTTATACTTTACATTCTCTTAGATAAGCATTCATTGCATCCCAGACAAGGTCACATTTGCATAGCTCTCTGAATTCTCCTCATACATCTAATTACAAGTTCATTCTCTGTCTTCCCTATTAGAATTTAACTTCTAGGAGGTGGAGGACTCTGCCATTTTTTCCTGTACCTGGCATATAGTTAGCATTCAGTAAATGTTTGGTAAATAAATGGATACATTAATGACCTGATAAAAGCAGAGTAGAAACCCTTGTACCACAATCCTGTCAACTCAGTATACTGACAGGGTGTGACTTAGGATGCTGTTGGCTTTGTCCTCTGGTAAGCTACTTTCTACCTTACAAGCTGGTTGTCACAGTTCTGAGCATTACATGCAGAGAGGATAATGTCCAGTGGAGGAAGAGCAACTATTATGGTGTCTTTTTTAACAACAAAGACAACTTTCTCCCAAAACCTCTTTAAGAGTTCCCTTCTTGTCTCATTGGCTGGTCTACCAAATTTCGGTATCTAAATAGCTGTAGTTCATTTATTGATTGTTCTTTCAAGTAGCAATGATATTCCATGAAGAATCAATTAGTTCAGCTCATGAATGATATAATCACATAAGTGCATTTCCTCAAGACAATCATCATACTTCAGCATGCAGACAAAATGCTCTATGCTTACTTCCCATTATGTTACAAAGAATACTAAAAAGATGTGTACCCAAGGGTCAAGCTTTAGTAAAATCAATCATTTCTACTGCTTCAGCAAGGGCATTCTTAAGTAAACTTTTATGTGTGTTTGTGTGTGTGTTACTTGTTTTTCCTGCAAATGTGCATCATAGAACAGAGGTCAGCAAACTACAGCCCACAGGTCAAACCTAACCCACAATTACGTTTTTTAAAACAACATTTTATTGGAATACTGCCATGCCCATTATTTACATATTGTCTACAGATGTTTTTGCTCTTCAACTGCAGAGTTTAGTAATTGAGACAGAGACTGTAAGGCCTGCAAAGTATAAAACATTTCCTATCTGGATCTTTACAGAAAAAAAATTGCTGACTCCAAGCATAGAAAAGTACAATGAAAACTAGTAGAGTTTGGTGTCACTACCTTGATTTGGGCTAAGAAGCCAGCATTTTACTCATCATGGCTTCTGCACTATCAGATCAAATGCCAACTCAGTGAAAAGGACAAATAATGTCTTATTATCTAAATAACATTGTCTTTATGGACCCACTGAAAGGGTTTTGGGGACCCCTCAGACCTGTGGACCACACTTTCAGAATCTCCAGATTACAACATGCATTCTTATAAAAATCTAATATAAATTAGTAGTTTTACCTTTTCTCAGACAATGAGAAGATTTTAGAATACTTTAGTTCCATTTGCCTCATTCACAATTGATATACTATTGCTGTGATATGAATTCTCTACATAGACGCTACAAGATGTTATTATTTTTATTTTAAGCAGTTAATATCACTGAAATATCTTTTCAAATATTGCTTCCTGAATCTCCAAACTTCTGTTGAGGATCACTTGCCATCCATCTGAAAAATATTTTATGCTATTTTGTTTCATCTGTGGCTGATGGTGATATATGCTCTCTGTGTTTCATTTGTTTGAAAATATGTTTATTTCACTTTCACATTGGAAAGATATTTTGTTGGATATGGCATGATATCTTTGGTATGCTGAAATAAAATAACAGTACTCCCTAGATATTCCATCACCGGTTGGCTGACATGGTTTCTGATGAAAAAATTAACTGTTAGTCTTATTGTTGCTCCTTTGAATGTGATCCAGAATGCTTTATCTTTGACTTTCATTCATTTTTCTGTGATGTTTCCTTAGTGTTATTTCCTTATATCTATAATTCTCGGATTCATGGAAATTTTTGTAGCTGTGATTTGATGTCTTTATCAGTTTTGGGAAATTTTCAGTCAATTAGTTCTTTAAACTTTGCTTCTCTCACATGCCCTGTCCCATCCCCTTCTTGGACTCCAATTAGACTTATACTAGACCTTTTCACAGTATCCTCTATATCTCTTATGCTCTCATCTGTATTTTGTATCCTTGCTTTTATCTGTGTTTCTGTTTGTATATTTTTTCTGACGTGTCCACTAATTCTCTTTTCAATTGTGTCTAATATCATTTAAACCATTATATTAAATTATTAATTTCAAGTACTGTATTTTTCTTCTTCTAGAATTTTCATTAGGCTGTTTTTAAACATATCTTTTTCTCTCCTAAAATTCTTTAAGTTGACTTTTTGTTTCCTTGAATGTAGTAAATCATAGTTTAAATTCTGTATCTGATAACTCTATGTTTTCTTTTGTCTTTTGCTCTTTTGGTTTTGTGGGTTTGCATTCATATGTTCCTGGTTATTTCTAAATTAGTTTAGGCATTGCATATGAAAACTTGTAGACTATAATTATTGAAGTTTCTTTCCTCCAGAAGGAATTGATAATTATGTCTGGAAGGCTGCAATGGGTACTAGACATCCCAGATCATTATAACCCAATCAGAGATTGAGATAATTTGAAACTGGTTCTCCATTTTTAGTGCTAGTCAATTGTCAGTTCATCCTTCCTTTTAGTTTGTAGTACCTGAGAGTTCAATCTCAAAGCCTGGGACATTTACTAGATCATTCCTCCTTGGGGGACTCCAAACTCTAATTATTTGTCACTCTGCCTCCACAGTTTGTCAACAGCTCCACTCAACCTCTTAGTCTCTCTGCCACCTTTTATGGTATTAGCAACTAACTCTAGGAGAAAATGAGTCCCGAAGGTGAAGCTCACCTTTCTGGGTTCCCTTCTTCTCCTGGACCTTGGCTCTATAAATCTATACTACTTTCAAAGCATTCCAGTGCCTTCAAACAACTTTTAAATATTTTGTCCAGCTTTTCAACGAATTGCTATTGTTTGGTTGATTGAACCAAATTACCTAGTCTACCATTATTGGAAGTAAATTCTGAATTGGTACATCTCTGTCATAGCCCATTCTGCATATCACTCTTCATTAGCTCACTTTTGTTTGTCACATTCTTTGTCTTTGAGTACCACATAGTTCATATCCCATAATATTTTGATATGTTTACTTTTTAACATCATGGATTTCAATAACAATAGCAAAGTTTTCTCCATCTATCTGCAAGTGGTATTTTCATACTTGAAGAAGAAAGTCCCTATCAATTGTTTTTTTACGTCTCAATCACATTCTGATCTTAATTGCACAGAACTGCACAATATTAACACTGAAACAAAATAGTTTATAAGAAAACATCCCACCAAGTAGTATGCTTTTTAGTGGAAAGGTATTTTTTCCCATATGACGTTGTGCTCTGTCCCTGGAGTGCATTCTGAATTTAGTTTCTATGTTGAATTTAAAGAACATTCCCTACCACGCAACATTTCTTGGACATTATAATAATTCTTGCCAATTATCTTTAATAACTTTCTTGACTTATTGACTGCATCTTGTACCAATTACACAATTAAATATGCCAATGCCATGGGTCCACTGTGGTTTATCCAGGGATTGGCTTTAAGAAAGATACATAGTGGTAGAAAGTGATGAGTATTTGTGAGTTATAGAGAGAGATTTAAGCAAATTACAAGCCAGACATTGATCTAGAAAGAGAAGGTCTACTACTAAAGAATGGTGAACTTTAATTGGAGTATAAAAAGACTAGAGCAGCAAATTAAAAAAAAAATCTAGTGATATATATAGTGCCTAGAAAAGTAATCAGAACTAAATGCTTTCTTAACCTCTTATAATAATGTGATTGTACAATGAATGTTAAAGCAAAATATATTGGTGCAAATTGTCATAAAAGTGAAAATTGTTTTCTTATTCTATAGTAATCCAGCTTTATCTTGTGCCAGAATTTTTTAATTTAAACTTTTTGAAATAATAATGTAATTATTAGTTTTATATGACTTATATTAATTAGTATAATAATGTTATAATATAAATTAATGTATTAAATAATATTAAATAATTGATGTAATATAATGTATCAAATATATATATTTGATAATTTTATGTATATATATCAATGCATGCATTTGTTTTATTTTTTTAACTCAACAAAACTTTTGTACAGATTACCTCATTTACTCTTCACAACACAGAGAACTGAGACGAAGATCACAACACAGAGAACTGAGACGAAGATAAACTTTGCAGAAATAACTCCATCAGTGAATAGTTGAATTGAGATATGAACATAGGTTTATCTGATCCCCCAAACCATGCTTTTCCCACTATATCACATTGTCAAATAGGAGAAAAAAATTGCAAAATCAAATATGATATTAGTGCTTACAAACATATGTAATTTGTGAAATATTGTGCAAGGACTTCTTGTTATGGCTAAGATGGTTAATTAGTAAAAAATTTTTTGAGAAATGTTTACTTCTTTAGAATTTTTTCAAATCTCTTATTTTATCAAGATGCATAAATCTCTAAAGCTCAGGATTTATATGAATGATAAATAATGTAACAGTTGCATGAAAATTATTGAATGATATATGACATATTAGCCTGTCTAGATTATTATCCTGAGAAGGTACTCTCCCATTTAGCAGCACCAAACACCCTCCATAGAAGCAGACCACTAAACACTACAGTTCTTCCCCTTGGCCTAAGAAGGAAGCTACGTGTAGTGTTAATATTTTCAGCAGACTCCTTTAGCAGTTACAATCTATAATCACTCACCTGGGACTCAGCATATGTTGTGCAGAATTGTCATTTGTCTTTCTAAATTAAAAGCAAGTAAGTATCTTGCCTGCAGTAATCACTCAGGAAGTACAGGTTGACATGAAATCAAAGAGCTCCCTCCTGTCAAGTCTGTGTGTGCTACTTTGATCCTCAGACCTCTACCTCGTCCCTTACTCCTTCCGTCATTGCCAATTCCCTGCTCTCAAGTCCTGGATAGAGTCACATTTTAATGCATCTCCTCATTTCTTGCCAGGAAAATAAGTTATGGAGAAGATCAAGCAGAAGCTTATTTCTTAGAGGTTCAAATAAAAAAGAATTTATTTGTTCTACTTTCTTTTTCATTTTTACTGTTGTTGTTTACTCTTTTTTTCTAATATCCTTAGATGCTCAAGGTCCTTGGAAGAGTAAGAAAAACATCTATTGAACACTTTGAGCTTGTAATTTTGCAATACTGAGATTTACCTTACTTATTTCTTCCCCCATTCTAATTCTAAATGTACAAGTCAGAAACTATTATGTATTTCATACATTGGAATACTAGCTAGTTGTGAAAAAGAATGAAGAAGGCCTATATGTGATGATATATACCAGATTTACTGTTAAATAAAAATTAAGGTATAGGACTGTGCATAGAGTATAATCTCATTTGTAAAAAATGAGAAGTTATTTCGGTATGTATGTATTTACTTTTATATGCATTGACTATGGGTGGAAAGATATATAAGAGGGTAGTTTCTGAGTTCTGTGATGGAAGGCAGACTTACTTTCTACTCATACACTCTTGTACCATTGAAAATTTTTATGAAATGCTTAAGGTAATTTCAATCAAAAAAAGTTAATAAAGTGACACAATTCAAGATTTCTCAAAATATGATTTTATAGGATATAATGCATTCACTCACTCATTCATTCCTCCAAGGACCATTTATTAAACCTCCAAAATGTGCTGCCTATTAATCTTGAGTTATTGTTGGAAGAGTGGGGGTTAGGGAAGTCAGTGTGCTTCTAGGGCACAACAAATAGAGGGGGTGGTATCAACATTTCTGAACGTTACAAATGAATGCTTACCTGGCCAAACTGAATTTCACACTCTGTGTCCAGGTTGCCCTAGTGCAAGTTGGTGGTCTCAACTGAAGGGTTTAACTGCCCATGTAGGGAAGTAAGTGGTTGCCTGTAGAGAGCTTGTTGAACTTTGGTGATAGCTGCTTGATTTGGATTAGGTAGGGCACCAATTCATATGGGGCAAACTAGAGACTGTTGAGACAGAGTTGTCAGAATCAGACATGGAGGGGCATTGCAAAGTGGAGGTGCTAGGATGAAATAATTAGAATCCTAAAGCAGAGGAACCCTTGGGAATTGCGGCTTTTAAAGCTCATCCTTTCCCACTGGCCACCTTTATATACCTTAACATGGCCATGTGTGAACCACTTTATGTCAAAAAAAAAAACTGCAGAAGTATGCATATTGACATTCATATAAACAACTTATACAAGTAAACATTGTAGAGAAGCAATTAGCTTCAAGACAGCTAAGAATTTATAGTTAAGGGTTGAAACCATGCTATGTGTGAAAACCACACTTTATTATTAACCTAGATATATTGCTATGAAAAGTTTCATTGTAAATCTAGTGTTTAAAATGGTGACGATACCATTGTTTTCAGATAGAGTAAAAATCATAATATATGCTCTCCTTTAATCTCCATAGAAGAACCATCTTCAGAGAGTTCAGAAAGCTAAAGAGACCATCAGCTCGGTTTTCAATGCACACCTCCTCTGCATTTGAACGCGGTCTTAGTTCACAGTGTCACAGTTATTCCTGACTTCCTATCTCTCCGCAGGATATAGCAGACTTTGTTGATAGTAAATTTTTCCTTCTACCATTATTTGGTTTCCAAATGAAACCAAATTTTTCCCTTTGAGATTCAGGTCTTATTCTTTATGTCTTGGGACATTTTATTAAAATATAATTTTTCTATAACTGGCCTGTCAGACAAAAGATTAATTCTTGTAAATAAAAAGAATAAAATCCTTTAGATTTTGCCTACTGCAATCCGTTAGATTAGCTTTTTATTATTATTACTTTCAAAGAAAGAATTGTATCCTAGTTTGTCACAGTTCTTGGAGAATTGGCTTTTTTTTCTTCTCCAAATTGAAAATCTTAGCTGTGATATCTGAAGAGGATAATGGTCTGTCACAGACAGAATTTGCTTTAACTTTTTTTTTTCTTTGTTGTCACTCTATGGGATTGGCCTCTTCTGGATTTGCACAATAAAATCCTTCTCCATTTTTTATCTGAACAGGTTTTTCCAACAAATCTTGCGATTTAGGAAGTCACCATCGCTTCCAGGAACTTATGTTGTCCAGAGTCAGCAAACAGACTTAGCCAATATCACAGCAATACTCTAGGCTACAGGAAAGCTGTTATTTGACCAGATGTTATTACAGAGTAGAAAAACAGATTACTGTCTATATTTTGGTTCCACAGAAACCTTTCATAAAGTAGTTATACCTAAGGAAATACTGAAATTCATCTGTCAGAAAACACTTTAGCTAAATGGAGTCAAACACTAGCTCTTCTTGCCTAGCTTTGTAAAAACTCATGCTTATGACTTCACTTTATAGAGAAAAAATATAGTAAAATGCCAAGGCCAGACTGCAGCTAATTTTAAACATAGCTACTCTTATCACTAGACTCTATTAAGTTACCGCATTGTTACCAGCACCAGGAATTGGTTTTCTGCCCTAATCTGCATTCAGCTCATTGGAAAAAGGAGTCAGCTGACACTCCCAGTGAAGCCTTGCACGTTATAGTTATTGTTGGGGTTCCTTTAGAATTCCTCTTACAAAGAGTTCGCTTGGGTTTTCTATGAAAACGAAAACTAAGCTACCAGCACACCAGTTGATATGAGCTGACGCTCTTCTGTGATTAATTCTACTTAAGAAGAAATTATTGCCTTTTATTCTCTTGGTTTTTCTCATGAAAGGTTTTAGTATTTTTACTTGGTTGGTATAATCATCTTACTTTTTGCAATAGAATTTATCTGAGTATTTTTCATGTTTCATTTTTATTTTCCATTTTCTTCTTTTTAACATTAATTAAAAAAAAAGATATGCGTAGTAGTAAAAAGTTCAAATACCAATGCATACAGAATAAAAATGATAAGTTCCCCTTCACACTTTCACCCACCCTACGTAACAATTTGATTCCTTCCCCCAAAATAACAACTATTCGCAATTTACATTTATATACTTTCACCGATTCTAATTTTCCACTTCTAACACATCAAATAGCCAAGCTATTTAAAATTTTTTTCTGAAGTAAAATTAAATGAATAAAGTAATGACCTGAACCAAATGCTTGTGCTTTACTGTACGAACTTAGTGACATTTTTTTGGCGCCTTAGAAATGTTGACTTGTTTTTATGTGCCTGACTGAATTCCTAATAGTTGTAGTTGCCAAACAAATAACCTCTGGGTAAATCTTATGTGTTTGTAGCTTTGTTTTAGTGTTGCTTCTTTTATTTCTTCCCTCATAAACTTTAGTTTTTGCCATCATTAGTAGTGTTAGACATATGTGTGAATCAAATCAGTCAACCCACAGCCACAGTCAGGATGGATTGATATAATCAAAGCTACTTTCAATTTGCTTTCTTGATCACTCACAATATCCATTTATAATAATGTTCAATTATCCTTATTCTGTACATACCTTTTAGCTCACTTGAGCCACTAGATAAAATCATCCAATATAAATGTTTACTAAAAGTAAAACCAAGTTCCTCAAGAAAACTTTCCTGCTAAATTGATCTACGAGTTAAATGTTGAATTAATGTATTTGAATAGCAAAATCTACTTGTGCTTAATAACTAATTATCAAATGAGTTAGTAAGTTAGTTTTTCTATCAACCTTTATTTTGAGATCGTGGTAGATTTACACACATTTATAAGAAATAATAGAGATCCTGTGCACCCTTTACCCAGTTCCCCACAATGGTAATATCTTGCAAAACTCGAATACCATATCACAACCAGGATATTCACATTGATACAAGATACAGAATATTTCCATCACCATATAGATCCTTCCTATTCCCTTTCATAGTCACACTCTTCCATCCCAGCTCCAGCACTTCCTGACCACTTGGCTACCACTAATCTGTTCTCCATTTCTATAATTTTGCCATTTCAAGAATGTTCTATAAATGCAGTCATGCAGCTTTTAACCTTTTAGAATTGACTTTTTAGAATTATTCAGCATAATTCTCTGGTGAGCCATTCAAATTATGGAATATATGTGTAAATAGTTTGTTTCTTTTCGTTACTGAAAAGTATTCCATGATATGGATGCACTAGTTTGTTCAACTATTCACCCATTGAAGGACTTGTGTTGATTGCAGTTTTGGGCTATTACAAATAAAGCTGCTATGAACATTCATGTGGAGGTTCTTGTGTGAACATGAATTTTAATTTTCCTAGGATAACTGTCCAAAAGCGCAATTGCTGGGTAATATGGAAGTTTCGTGTATAGCTTTTTAAAAAACTGCCTAACTGTTTTTGAGAGTACCTGTACCATTTTACATTCCCACCAACAATGTGTAAATGATCCAGTTTCTCCACATCCTTGCCAGCATTTTTGGTGTTGTCACTATTTTTATTTTAGCCATTCTGATAGGTAAGTTGTGATATCTTATTGGGTTTTAGTTGGCATTTCTCTGATGGCTAATGATGTTGAATGTCTTTTCTTGTGCTTATTAAGACCTGTATATCTTCCAAGGTGAAATATCTCTTCATGACTTTTGCTCATTTTCTAATTGAATTTTGTTTTGTTTTATTTTGTTTTTGCTGTTGAGTTTTGAGAGTTCTTTATATATTCTAGATACCAGTCACTTGATGTATATGTGATTTGCAAATACTTTCTCTTGGTTTGTTGCTAGTCTTTTCACCCTCTTAACAAGGTCTTTAGCTGAGCAAAAGTTTTTAATATCGATGTAGTCTAACTTATCAATGTTCCTTTTGTGGATCATTATTTTCATGTCAAGTCTAAGAACTCTTTGCTTAAATCTAGATCCTGAAGAGTTTCCTCTGTTTATTTCCTAAAAGTTTTATAGTTTTACATTTAAGTCCACGATCCCTTTGATTTTTGTGTAAGGTGCGAGGTTTACCATGAGGTTTTTTATTGTTTGTTTATTTATTTTTGCCTATGGATGTCCAGTTGCTCAAGCAATTGATGAAAAGCTAAAAAGCTATGCTTCCTCCATTAATTGCTTTTGTACCTTTGTCAAAAATCAGTTGAGCATATTTATGTGGGTCTTTTTCTAGGTTCTATATTCTGTTCCATAAATCTATGTGTCTATATGATATCATCACAGTCTTGATTACCGTTGCTATATAATACTTCTTAAAATCAGGTTGATTGCTTTCTCCCACTTTATTCTTTTGTTTGCAAAATTGTTTTAGCTATTCTAGTTTCTTTGATTTCCCTACATATTTTAGAATAATCTTGACTATTCTATAGCTGCAAAAAATTATGCTGTTATTTTTATAGGAATTTGCTAAACTTGTATGTTAATTTCAGTAGATTTGGCATCTTTGCTAAGTCTTCTAATCCTTGAACACAATATGTTTTTTCATTTATTTAGATCTTCTTTTATTTCTTTCATCAGTGTTTTGTAGTTTTTAGCATCTAAATGCTGTACATGTTTTATTTACACCTAAATATTTCATTTTTGAACAATTGTAAATCTTATCATATTTTTAATTTCAATGTCCAAGAGCTCAATGCTAGTATAAAGAAATTTAATATTTTTTGTATGTATATCTTGTATGCTGCTGTAATTTTGCTGAACTCACTTTTAATTGCAGGAAGTTTTTGTAGATAACTCGGGATTTTCTACGTAGACAATCATATTATCTGCAAATAGGAACAGTTTTAATTCTTCTTTTCCAATCTGTATGCTTCTATTTACTTTATTTGCCTTATCGCACTGCCTGTAACTTTCAGTACTACATTGAATCAGACTAGTGAGAATGGACATCCTTGCTTTGTTCCTATTCTCAGGGGAAAACATTCAGTCTTCACCATTAAGTATCATGTTAGCGCTAGATTTTTCACAGATGCTTTTATCAAGTTGAGAAATTTCCTCTCTATTCCTACTTTCCAGAGATTTTTAAAATCATGAATTAGTGCTTAATTTTGTTAAAAACCTTTCTTCATTAAATCATATGATCTTGAGATTTTTCTTCTTTCACTTGTTAATATGGTGGATTTCATGGATTGATTTTAGAATATTAAACCAGCCTTGCATCCCTGTAAATAAATTGGTCAAGGTGTAAAATTCTTTTTGTATTTTTACCTATATTTATAAGGGAAATTGGTCTGTAGTTGTTTTGTTTTGATTTGTTCTGGTACTATCTTTGTCTGGTTTTGATATTGGTGTAATACTAGCTTCATAAAAGTGAATTGGGAGATATTCCCTCTTCTTCTATTTTCTCGAAGAGATTCTGTACAATTTGTGTTAATTCTTCTTGAAAGATTTGATAGAAATGTCCAGTGAAACCATTTGGTGTTTGGATAATTCTTTTGGAGGAGTTTTTAAACTACAAATTCAATTTCCTCAATAGTTATGGAGTTATTAAAATTATCTATTTCATATTGGGTGAGTTTTGGTATTTAGTGCCTTTCAAAAAATTGGTCTCTTTCATCTTAACTGTCATGTTATGTATGGAGAGATGAACACATGGTATTTCTTCCTTATCCTTCTGATGTCTGCAAGGTCTGTAGGGAGTTATAAAAATATAGATGGAAGTCATGAAGATGATATTGCCTAGAAAATGTGCATATAGATATATATACAGAAAGAGAGAGAGAGAAGAGGACTATGACAGAACAAGAAAGAAATCAGATAAAGAGTGGCCAGAGAGATAGGAGGAAAATAAAGAGAGTACAGTGTCATAAAAGCCCAAGGAAGGATATGATTTCAAGGAAAAGAAGGAGCTTAGAGCATTAAATGAGTTAAAGATGGAAACATGTCCGTTGATTTAAGCAGCAAGGAGGATATTGATGGGGTTGACATCAAGGTAAGCTCAATGTAGTCAATCAGTGGAAGCAGAAGCTGGATTGGGTTGGGTTAAGGAGCAAGTGAGAAATAATGAAGTGGAGGTAGGTGCCAGTAACAATTATTTCAAGGATTTTTGAAGAGGAGAAGGAAAATAGGGAGCTCTTGAAAGGAACCCAGGAGAAGATTTGTTTTTTTTATTTTACTTTTAACACTAGATAAACATTGGCATCTTGGAATGTTTGGGGGAAGAATCTAAAAACTGGGGAGAAGTAGAAAGTATTTAAAGTATAATTTTCAAAAAGGTAAAATAATAACAGACAAATGAAAAGAGAAAGTCAAAGATTTTATGTAACTCATTAACTCATGCAGGAAGCAATGTGGTACTATGATCTGTTCCTGCAGTATTTGTGAAGCTAAGATTTGTAGGCAATCTAACAAAGATATGTTTGGATACGTTTGATTATTGGGTTAGATATAAAACTTGTTCATGTCCAATAGCCATAAATCACTGAGGTTATCAGTTCTACCAGTCAGTAATTATTTGCATCTCTATTGGACAAAAATGTACACATTAAGATATCTCCTCTAAGACTGGGACTTTGGACCTTTGATCAGTAGTAAACATGTGAGGTGAATTAAGTACATTCCCCAAGACAATCATTATGTGGCCTTAGCTCCAACATAATATTGAAATGTATCACCCATCTTTTGGCCTTATTTTCAAGTTTTAGATAATTTTTCTGACAGGCTACATTAGAGACACTGGGTAACTGTAGAGTAAGGTGCCCGAGAAGACAGGATGACAATGTTCTTACCCTGGCTGCACATTGGAATCTCCTGAAAAAGTTTTAAGAAGTACTTAAACCCTGGCCCCACACTGAGCGATTCTGACTTAGCGCAGAGTGGGGCCCCAGCAACAGCCAGAGATGAGACCCGTGGCAGAAGATGTGGTAATAGAGGCACAGGTGAGAGAATTAGCCTTAGGAAAAAGGAGGACACCTCCTTGGTCTATAGAAAAGGAGCAAGGGTGGACTGTAGATGCAGGTTCATAGATTTGGAAGAAAAAAATAATGCCTTTTTCACTGCATCTAGTTATGAAAACTCAATGAGAAGGCAGATATAATTTCTTTGAAATGGAATAATAGTTTAATTAGATTGAATAGATTCACTTCTCTTTCTTTGTATTTGTCTTATGTGCATGGACAGAAATAATATTTTCAGGTAAATTTAATGGTATTCATAGAGTTTTAGTTGTTAAATTCACCCTTTTTAATTTAGCTTCTTAGGTGTCCTCCATTTACAAGCGTCATTTCTTAAACAATAGCCAGGTCTGAGAGCAAAATGTCCACTGACCAAGGATTGATTCAGCTCTTTGATGTGAGACTGAGTAGTCTCCGTGGCCTAATTTCTAAATGCACACGACACATGGTAATCATAGGAATGATGCGTTGTCCCAAGTAATCTCACGGTTTTCTGCTGAAGTCGTTGGACTTGCACCCCTTTCTCAATTAAGATAACGCTTTGAAATGCAAAGAAACAAGAATAAAATACTATGGGGATCATCATGAAACAGAGCAAAGAGGGAGTGTACGTGACTCATTTGCAAAGTTCAATACTGGAGCATGATGTCATGACTCACCACCTCTGCGAACTGTTGCACCACTCTGTGGGCGCTTCTACCAGACTGGGAGCTCTTAACAAGCTCTTGACTGTTCATTTTTGTAAAATTCCAGTATTTGACAAAGTTTCTGGCATTTGATAGGTGCTCAATAATGTTTGCTGAATAAACAAATGGACTGTTATGATGCCCACAATTGTTCCAAAGGCTACAGAAATAATTACGATTCAAAGCACACAGGTTCAGAGTTAAGAAGATTGAAAATTTCTTAATATGGCACATGCTAAAGTTCAGCAGTGTATTTATAGGACAATTTTGTTTCTGCTTCTCTCCCTCATTGCTGCAAATGTTAAACATCAGTCTGTCACGCATGCAAAGTGCTGATCTAATTGGCCTATAAGAGCACTCTTTTCCCTTTCAGCGTCGTAAAGATGTTATATGGATAATCCACTTAGAGCCTCCCCTTCTGTGCTACTATATTTAAAATAGCTTGTTGTGTTGTTCATGAGGATTTATAAAATGAGTTTCTAAGAGATGAGAAATCGTTGAGTGCTAGTGTGCTTTCCACTTTTCTCTGAGCCTTTGAAAGGATTTACCTCAGTCGCTGTGGGACTGATTTCCCTTGACATTTTTTGACCATCTGTAGTCCAGTAATGCAGAAATGGGAACTCTCTCAGGGAAAGCTTTAGAAAAGATGAGGTCTTGTCTGCGCTTCTTCAGTGCCACTGCGTGCACTTCTCTCAGGGGCCATATCTGGCTTCCTAGAACTCCACATTGTTATTTCTAGCAGAGAGCACAGTCCCCAAGGAGGGAAGGACTTGAGCAAGCTTTCTCTGCCATCTGTTCCTCCGCGGTGCTGAGTGTTATATTCCCTTGGAGCAGCAAATAACTGTGTTAGAGTATGCAATACCCTCAATGAATCTCAGTATTTCTGTCTCTTCATTCAGGACAATTCTAACTTTGCATGAGAGCACCCTGCCTCAGAGGCATGTAAGACATTTTATAGGCATTGTTTTAAGTAATTATTCTAAGTATCACTGCAGCAGGTCTGAATTATCATTGCTCTCAATTTATGGTAAAGAAAAAGAGTTACAGGGAGTTTACGACACATCTAAGTTCCCATCGCTCATAAGAGATGAAAGAAGATAAAAACCCATCTTTTTTAATAATTAGAAGACTCTATCTTCTATAAAACATGGACAACCAGACACTTCATAAGAGCCTGTATCTCAGGCTCTTTTCTTAACAAAATCTCAACATGGCATAATTAGCCCATGAATATAAATATTTATACAATATGAGGATCACATTTTTCCTGATTTAGTGTCTAGAAGAGAGTTCACAGCCAGAAATCAAATACACTCCTTGAGAAATCTTTTCTCAAGTGTCTCTTTGAATTTGGAAAACTTGGTTTCCTTCTTAGCATTTCATTGATGATTGTTAAAATTATGTATTAAAATATCTATGGAGTAGCTGGCAGGTGTTGAATGCCTACTCTACTAAATGCCATATTTAGTATTCACTCCAAAGTGAGCAATATTATCATAATTTTACAGATGAAGAAATGGAAGCTTATAGAAGTGAAATAGTTTTCTCCAGTTCACTAAATTGGGAAGTGGTGAAGTTGGGATTTAAATCCAGGTCTGATGAGCTTCCAGCCATTTTCCATCATGTCACCCCAACTCAACACAATTATGTGAATGTTCTACCTGTCAAGAAAGTTGTATTCCTCAGATGAACATAATTGATTCACTCGGAGCATTGTTAGATCACCCATCCACACAAATATACATTTTCCACTTTATTCTTTTGAGTATTTTTAGTATGATAGTTTGAATATAGAAATTTCTTTTTAACTCATTCATGCAACCCTAGGGAATATCATTGGGTGATCTCATTTTCAAAAAGTTAAGGGGAAATGAAATAACAAAAGAATGTAAGAATAGGAAAAGAAAATACTTTGCATGCTAACACCTAAATCTCAAATGGCACATCAGTTTTAAAATGTGTTAAAGCAGATTAGCTTTAAAAGGTTTAGCCATTAGGGAATTTTCCATTGCCAGTAATATGGTCAATTGAAACTAGTTAGAATATTTTAATAGAAGTTTTCTTTTCATTAGAATTATTTCAAGCCTGGATATAGTCTCCAACTAATAAAGATAATCATAAAATACTTTATGGCCCTATTTAAGAAAATGAGATCGACTAGGGCAAGTTCCAGAATTTTATTCTTGACTGAGAAGGGAAAGAAGACATTATTTCTGCTTTATATGGAAAATTAACTGCCTAAATGTGATGCGAGCATGAAAATAAGGGTACATAGCAGTAAAAATCTGCATCTCATGGGGAATTCGTGTTCAGTTCTCCCTGAGCATAAAATACCACAGACTTTCTCAGGCACACAGCAAGTCAAATGAACACGGTCTCTAAGGAGGTGAGAAACAAAGGGACATAATGATATGCTCTGCCACTCAAAGCTTAAATAGCAGCATATTTTATTTTTGCACTTGGAGAACTTCAGTGAACTTGGAAATACACCTCTTTCAATTTTGCAGCATTCTTTCTCTTAGGTCAGTAGCAAATAGCAAAATAATCATGTACATGCCCAGCTTCTAAAAGAGATCAGTTAATCTAAAGAAATTAGGAAACATGCACACAAGGTCTGAATCAGCTTTTCCCCTCCCTTTTCTTCCAAGAATATTAAGTAATGATGCACACACATATGCAGAATATTTTCTTTAAAAAGTTGAGACATAACGAGTTTTAATTTTGGACCCAACCAAAAATGGTGTGTGAACCAGGACTATAATTATACCATCTCTGTGTTTAATATCCTCCACCTAGAAAATGGAGAAAATAACACCTAATTAACCATGTAGGGCAGTACAAGTTTTTGTGCCCAGAAGGTGAACATGTACTGAATTGTTTTATATGCATTGGCACATTCTGAGAGAAATGAGGAGGAACAGGCTCATTGTGCAGAGAAATAACATCACAGGCGTCGGAAAGGTTGAAGGCCTTCCCACAGTTAATAGCGACATTGTTTTTAGCCTCAGAAGTGAAATTTGTGTGACAATGTTGATTTAGATGTCCAGGCTCACTGGCCTCTCGGCATAGCACAGGTACCAGAAAGCATCATCTGAAAGGATGTTCTGCCTGCAGGGAGACCTGAGGTCTCTGTGGCTGAGCTCTCGTGAGCTCTGCAGCCATATGACTGCCCACTAGCTGCATTTGGGAGTGAAAGTCCCCTTTTTGAATAAATATATCTGCCAAATTCTTTGACTATATAGTAAGAATTGCTAGCTGCATCACATTAGATAATCTACAACAACTCAAAAGACTCTCTTTTATCTTGAGAGAGAACATTTCATAGTGCATGCCTTTCTTCTCCACTCCTATCCTATATGGGGCCCTATGAGGGAAAAGTGAAAGATGGAGGAGACAGGCCTTTGTTCCTGAGGGCCACAGCATCCATTTCAGAAATTCTGAAGAACAAATGTCGGGGAGAATTTCAGTGCACATCTTAGGTTTAGGGACAATATACCAGAGTGATAAATTCAGAATGTCTTTATATTATTCTGGAACTAAAGTCAATGTGAAGAATAACCTTCAGTGGTGAATCTAGAATTAAATGAAAAGAAATTAAATGTAACATAAAATAAAACATAGAATGACCTTGAGGGTCAATGCTACTTATGCATTTATAATTTTTTGCTTTGGGTCTTCATGCCAGGGAATTCTATGGGACTTTGTGCCTTAATTTGTGCTGGCTTGTCAAGGGCCAAATAAGGCTTGCATTCATTTCACCTGAGGATCTAAAAATCTGTCAGAATTTAATAAAATTGACTGGAATGCAGGCAGAGTCGCAGTGGGAGCACATTTGAAAAATTCAGCATTTCAATAATGTATCTCACTTTGATCAGGAGGTTATAAAATAGCTGGGAAACCTTTTGCCTGTGGCTTTGTCTCAGAATCTGGGGCCAGCATACCTTTTATATCATATGTGAGCCTTACATCCAATGCAGAATAAACATAGTGAGGCAAATATGCACTCAAAAATTATGAATGCACAACTACTTTGATAGCTGTTCTGTTAAATTTATCTGATGAGGGTGGTATAGAATCAGTAGTAGTAAGGAGTTTTCTGTCTGATTGTAGACACACAATAAGTTAAATAAGTCTATTGTTTTTAGAGCTACTGAGGAACTTACGCACTTTAATAGATACATTTAATGACTAGTTATATCATTAATCCCCTAAGTCTAAGTGTAGCATATTAGTTTACTACGGCTGCCATAACAAAAATACCACAGACAGAGTGGCTTAAACAGCAGAAATTTATTTTCTCACAGTTCTGGAGACTGGAAGTCCAAGATTAACGTGCCAGCAGGGTTGGTTTTCTCTGAGGTCTCTCTCCTTGGCTTGCAGATGGCCGCCATCTTGCTGCCTCTTCACAAGGTCATCCATCTGTGCGTGTGCATGCCTGGTATTTCTGTGTGTCCCAATTTCCTCTGCTTATAAGGACACCAGCCAGAATGGATTAAGATCTACCCTAATAGCCTCAGTTTAGCTTAATCATTTCTTTGAAGGCACTGTCTCCAAAAACAGTCACATTCTGAGGTACTGGAAATTAGGGCTTCAACCTACGAATTTGGTGGGGGGGCACACAATTCAGCCCTTAACGGTAATAAGTGAAATGAATTAATTAACATGGCTAGATGTGCTGTCTGAGTGCACAAGAGTAGAACAGGAAACTGTAGAACCACCTGAGAAAAGAGCACCTACAGGAGTGACATGTACGGTACTGATTTTATGGCTGTACAGTCAATAAGGATGGATAAAAGCAATTTGAAAATCATAAAAATTATTGATGCATTTTCTTTCCTGGAAAACGGTAGCTTCTATTTTGGTATTTAATATTTAAGCCCATTCTGGGAGGAGTAACAGAAATATCATGAGAACTGATAAGCCATTTAAGAAAAATAAAGTTGTTTTATAGTACTTTAGAAAAAATGCATATTTTCTTGCTTATAGATAATAATTTTAGTACTCCTATTATTTCTCTTACGGATCATGGATTTTTTTTAAAGTTTTAAAAATAATGATAAACTTATTTTTAATTTTAGATTCTGAGTTCTACCTAAAGGAACATTTAAAAAGTATTGGTAGTAAAGTTTTGGTTTGCCATGCGTAGAGTATAAATTTTGTTTTCCCTTCTCTTCCCAAGGGAGTTAGCCTGTTTTCTTTATGTCTGTCCTTTTCACTCTATGAGACATGTCTTCACCATCCTTGGACATTTTTAGATTATATTTTCTTCTGAATGCCTTACATGAATATAAAATTCAAAAATTATTTGAGTCCATTCAACAAACATTTAGTAAGTATCTGCAATATTCAAGTGTTAGATTCTATGTGGACTATAAAGATGACTAAATCATGTCCTTAATGAATTGACAGTGTGATGGGGGAAACAAGATGTGTCAAAAATGACTAGAGTACAAAGCAGAATGAAGAAAGGCATTAAGGATGCTGCAGATACTAGAGGAATTCTGATGTGGGAGGGACTGCTTTTAGCTGTGGCATTAGGGGAAAACTTCCTAAAGCCAGTGGCGCTCGAACCTCATGTGAAAAGATAGACTTTCTGTAGAAAAATATGGCAGGTGGTGGCATGGAGGAGAGTGTTCTTTAGACAAACACGTATGAATACAGGTGGAGAAGGAGAAAGTGCAGAGATGATTCAGGAAACACCAAGTGCTGTTTCTTTGAGAACAGCCAGAGGGATGGCCCAGCACACACCTGGTGGAGCCATGTTCAAAGGTTCTAAATGCCAAATTACTGAGACGTTACTGGGAAATCAGGAGCCCAGTTAACCTAGCTGATGAGCCCAACATTACAATTCTTTATCAAGTGTGGTTAAATGAGGGAGCAAGCCACATGGTTTTGTTTGGCCCTTCTTGAGTGATGCGTGTGGTAGAGTGTGATAATATTGTGACAATCGTGATTTCCCCATCTAGTTATTACATTTGCCTATTTTCTTTCCTTCTGTTCTTGAACGCTATGTGAATGTAAAATGTCATGAGCTTTTGAAAATTCAGCTCAAAGTTTATCAAATGCCTGCGGTGTATAAGGCATAACGTGACAAGAGGTATAAGGAGGAATAAGACAACTTTATGGCTGTTAAGGAGTTAATATTTTATCTGTCATCCCACTCTAACCCACATCATTTCAGTTTCCAGGAGTGATAAATAAATTACACTGGGGAGATAGGCTGGTGTAGCAATTAAAACATATCAGCTTAGAATCAGACCAGCATTTGAGACCTAGGTCTATCACTTTCTTCTGTGTGGCCTTGGGCAAGTTAAGTTATTTAAACTCTCTAACCTTAGCTTCTTCACTGTAAGACAGAGGTAACTACCTCATAGTATTGCTAAAAGTATTAAATAAAAAGGATGCCTGCAGAGCACCTGGCATGAAGTAATATTCAAGAAATGCTGGCCTTTATGATTTCTTTAAGGAGCATTTCTTTTCTCCAGTTTTCTTATTTCTGAGCAGAAAAATGAAGGCCACAGATGCTGAACAATAGGGCATATCGTATGTGAGGATAATATTTTCTGGTTATTTATTCCTGCATAACAAACCACTCCTAAAATTTGGTGACTTAATACAATTTATTTTTATCTCTCATGGTTCTATGGGTTGACTTGACTCAACTGGGCAGTTCTTACTTGAAATCTTTCATGCAGTTTCAATCTGATATGGGCTAGGGCTATAGTTATCTGAAGACTCTACAGGACTGAACATCCAAGATGGCTCACACACACTGCAGGCAGTTGATCTTCTGTCTCCTGAGAGGTCAGTTGGGGCTGTAGCAGCTATGAATGATCTCTCCAAGAGCCTTAAGCTTCTCGAAGCATAGTGATGGTTTCTGAAAGGGAGCATCCAAAAATTGAGCATTCCAAGAGACTTGGCCAGAAGCTGAAAGGATTCTTCACTTGCATGGCTGAGCTCTGTGTGCTGCTTGTGTTCTCTCCTATTCTCTCTCCCTCTCTCCCTCTCTCGTCTCATTCTCCAGGGCCTTTTACTCCAGAGTAGTCTCAGTTGTAAGCACACCTGCCATATTCACTGGGAAGAGCAGCCGCAAGGACTCTCCTGACTCAAAGAGGTGAAGAAATAGACTTTACCTCTGACAGGGGAGTGGGAGTTGACATTGCACATGAGCATGTCGATAAGGGATACTGCTGCTGCTTTGCAACGATCTTTACAAAAGGGCTGTAAAAATAGTTAGGGTAGAAAATAGTTGTCTTCATTTTTCTGATGAGGAACCTGAGACTCAGGGACGTTAAGAGTTAGCCAAGGTCACTTCATTATTCAATGGAAGAGCTTGGACGTTGAACTCTGGCCTTCTGAATCCAAATTGAGTCTTCTGGGAAAACTACCCTCTGCCTCTCCTCACATAACTCATCAGGGGCTTCCTTCCCAGATGGGAAAGACCATCGAGGCTCAAAGCAGTGATCTCCTTCCAGCTTCGCACACGTCTACATATCACACTTACCTTCTGTATCTGCGCCCTTGAACATCCCCTCCTGTGAGCCTCAGTTTCATCATCTTTAAAATGGGGATAATAGCACCTTCTCATAGAGTTGAAATGACAATTACATGAGTGTAATATATGTAAAGTGCTTAAAATAGTGCCTAATACGTAATGAATGTTCAATACTTTCTAGCTATTGTTGTTATTTCCATTATTATTATTATTGGAATTCAAATTCTTCAGGATTAGGATAGAAATTTATATCATTGTCTCTTTCTCCTCATTATCAGTCCTGCCTAAACCAACTCTCTTCTACTGGAACGGTTTTTACCTAGGTCACCTTCTAATTGCCCAAAGCAGGGGATACTTTTCTCTAAACTCCCTGCTGCATTTAAAATACCCGACATCCTTGGCATTCGTGGCTTTCACTTTTCCTTGGCTGCTTCTAGCAGCCACAGATAGTTGTGCAGGTTGTAAGCTGCTCGAGGTCACACATCTAAGGGAAAGAGGAAACAAGGTAGAATGTATTTCTATTATGACAACTCTCCAGCAGGTGGCAGTAACGTGTTCTGGTCTAACAGTATATTATGACAACTTGCTGACAGATGAAGCCAAGTGTCTTGAGGAAGAGGCACCTTTTTACTAATTCACACAAAGGCACTGTGTGGATTTGGAGTGGCCCTGCTTCTGACTGTTCCTCTTCTACTGCCTTCCCCAGATAATCTTCTTTGGTCCGTCTCTTAAACGCCAGTAAGCTTTTTCTCAGCTTTCTGCACTTACTCTGCATACTTTAATTGGGTAATTTAATAGACTCTTACTGTTGTAACTATCACCTTCTTGCTAATGAGTCCTAAGTCGTTCATTTCCAGCACAGACTTCTCTCTTGAAAAATCTAGCTGCCTCCTGGATATCTTCTTCTGGATGTCTCACAGAAAACTCATATTCAACATGTCAAAGACTTAATTCCCAGAGGGGGCTGTACCTAATAGCCCTTCAAAAATGAAGCCCAGGAATCATTTTTAAAGCAAGATAACTCTGTTTTTCTTTATCAATATTTTCATGGGAAAGTTCAGTTTCACTTTCACGTATAAAGTGTGTTTTGGGAGAAATAGAGGAATATATGTTTGTGGGAGTCCCCCTGTGGCTTCCATCCAGAGTAGTATTGCCCCAAAACTGAGGGTGTGGCATATGCTTGACCTCCCAGGATCCCTCCTAGATCACCTCACTCTTTGCCGTGGGTCCTGAAGGGAACCTGAAATTGACCTTCACCTCTCTGAGGCACTGATTGGTTTGGGGAAGAGATTCATCCTGTTTTATTAGTTTCATAGAGCCATCCAAATTAGAATATCTATGAGTTATGCTAGACTTCTACTTTTCCACTACCTTTATCCTACAAATTACTAATTTTATGCCTAAATATTTTTTTAATGTGCTCTGTCTACTCTCCCTCTCACTATCCTATTGTAGGATTGTTCTGTCTCTCAATTGGAAATTTTAATAAAGTCATTACTATACTTACTATTATAAGATATTGCCAACTTATCCCATTGTTATGTATTTTTCATATTGCTGACAAATATATCTACCTGAAGTACAAGTGTAATCTTGTCACCCCTATTTAATTCCCTTTCAAGGATTCCTGTTAACCTACAGGATGGAGTTCAGCTCCAGCCTGTGATTCAGCTCTGACATAACCTTCTTCAGGATGCTTTCTCTGACCACACCTTCCAGGAATCCTCCATCTGTGTCTCCAGGATGCCTACATTTCCTTGTTATTACACACTTCTTTTTGTGTTATAAGGTTCAGTTGATGTCTTTTTCTCTGCCAATAGACTACATGCTTCTTGAGGACCCAACATGCGTCTTAATCATATTTGTATTTGCAGTGCCCAGAACAGTGCTTGAAACAGATTTTGTTGTTATTAGTGCTCTCAAGTTGATTCCAACTCCTAGTGAGCAGAACTCTGCCCAGTCTTTTTGCACCATCCTCTCATCTCCCGCACTATATCAGACAATGCTCCATTGCTATTCACAGGGTTTCCATGGCCAATTTTTTCGGAAATGGGTGGCCAGGTCCTTCTTCCTAGTCTGCCTTGGTCTGGAAGTTCCGCTGAAACCTGTCCACCATGGTCTACCCTGCTGGTGTTTGAAATACCGATGGCACAGCTTTCAGCATCACAGCAGCACGCAGCTGCCACAGTGTGACAACCAACAGATGGGTGATGTGGTTCCCTGACCGGGAAGTGGACCTGGGCCAGGCAGTGAGAGAGCCAAATTTTAACCACTAGATCACCAGGGCTGGCTTTGAAACATATTAAATATTTTGAATGAATGAAAGATGCGTGTAGAATGGAATGATTGAAGGAGGCTTCATAGGGGAGGCTGCACTGAGTTATGAGGGAAGAGATACTTTTATTACACAGAGCGGGAGGTAAAGCCTTCGAGGAAACGGGTTGGTGACAGGGATTACAAAACTTCAAAGGCATGAATGAACAATTCTCTTGTTCATTCATGAATTGTTCAAGCCATGACTGGTGTTCTCCTTTTCCATCAATACTGCCGAATTCATTATAAGGAGGTTTTTTTCCCCCTGTCTCTTGTATTTTGGTAATTTCCTTTTCTTTTTGGCCTTCTCTTTATGTTTGCATACAGCTTCCCATGTTTGTCTTTTTCAATATTTTTATTTGCCTAAAGGCAAGAATCCACTGAGTCTGGGAAGGTCCATGAGCTAGGTCAGTTTTTTAAATATGGACAAGTTAAAACATTTTCATTTTATTAGTCCCTGCTCATCTTCCACCCCCTCCCACCTCCGTGACCTCTTCACTCGTGGATTCATATTGAGAGGAAAAAATATAAAGTAATAAAACAGACCACTTTTGAAATGCCTGCTATGATGTTCTGACCATTTTAGGTAATCCTATATAACTCCATGGTCTCTTGTGAAGCAGATACTAGATTGTGATTAAAGGTTGGCATTTTCCAATCTCATTTTTTAAAAAGCATATATCTTCTAAGATTATAATTACACACTATGTCAAAGAAAGGAATGTGCATAAATAACAAAGAAAAGTTATCTTATTCTCTTTTAAGCTTAAGTTTCCCCTATTTTCCATTGCTTTCCTAGTTTTAAGGTGTCTTAAAGCTAGAAAAGATTGTAGACATTATTGAGAGATTTTATTTACTTAGATATTATTTAAGCCAGAACTTCCACCAGTGCTTCTAGAATTACCTCTTCATAATTAGCAACCTCCTCTGTGCCTTCAATTTCTTCTCTAAATGCTTCTTCTACCTTCTTTGCCTTGACAGAAACATGGCTCTGCCCTGAAAACACCACCATCCCTGAATCTTCCTCATGCACTTTGAGGCCATTGTTCTTTCTGACCACCCCTCTTCCACTTTCTTGTTAAAAACCCTGCTCATTTGAGGCTTATGCCAGTCAAAATGTATCCCTTTGTCCTCCTTCATCACTGTTATTTATTACGTTTCAATTAAGGTTCCCTTGTTTACCAGGGATGTTGACACTTATAGTCTTTCTCTGCCTTCCCAGCCCTTCCATTATCCTGAGACACCATCATAGCCTTTGAGTTCCTAGCTTTCCTCCTATTTAACGACTTTCTTCTCTACTCCCCTTTGCTTCTATTTTCATGATCACAATCGCATCCTAGCGATTGTGACTGTTCTACTTCCCACATCACTAAAGCAAACAACTCATTCGCCTCTCTTTTCAATTTGCTTTGCCAAGTATTCACAGTACAGGGTTCTTTAAACTCACCAGGATTCCAGCCTCTTGATCCTTTTTTTGCCTTCCAATCCACCCTTCCCTTACTTTTTTCCCTTTTAATCCATCTTACCTTCCATGGTGTTTATCATTTAATCACTCTCTCAGTTCTCTTGACAGTAACCTAAATTCCCTTGTATCTGTCCCCTCCCACACCTTAGACTACCCCGCAACATACATTTTCCTTTTATTGTTTCCTCACAAAACTTCTATCTAGCTGAACTCAGCTATCTCCTTTCTCATTGCCTGAAGTAGAACTCTGGAGAATTTTCAGACAGTCACTCAACAGGGTCTATTGGTAGCCCTGTAAATTTAATATTACTGACCTCAAATGGGCTCCCAATGCTTCATTAGCCATAGTCATCTCTGTCTGCTCATTTCACTTCCCCATTCCCCACAGCAATGAAGTTAAACTTTCTTCATTCTCTTCAAATATTCTTCCCAATTTCATCAGATCTCACATCCTAACAGAGAAAATAGATGATTTCAGACTAGAATGTACTTATCTTCAAGCTACCAAGCATACAGATCATCTATATCTACATTAATTTCACCTTCCTTACCCTCGGTGACAACAGGACTGCTTTATGTTCTCCTATCTTTGGGTTACATTTCTATCTGTGATTTAGGTTCCATCTTCTTGCCTCTCTCAGGAATTTTACATTATTGATTTTTCCTTCTCTCTTCTGTACAGCCAATCTCTCTATCTCACTAAATCCTTCCAATTGGCTTTTCAACATATGCAAGTCTCTCCCTTTAAAACGAAACTGAACAAAACAGGTCTCTCGAATTACTGCTCTATTTCTCCTCTCCACTTTAACACTAAACTATTCAAGAAGTTATCTACGTTCACTGTCTTCCAGTCAGTCATTCACCCACTTCAATCTGCCTTCCAACCTTTTTACTTCCACCATAACAGTTTTGCTCAACAATTTATATCCAATGTTACTAAACTCAAAGGATATATTTAAGTCCTTATCTGTTTATACTCTCAATGAGAGTTCAATACTGTTAAAGATATTCTTCACTTCTGATTTTCTTCCTTCTTCTTGTCTGCTTTTGCTCTTCTGCCATAGTACTAAATGTCAGCATTTTTCAAGCCTTGGTTCTGGAAAAATGTTCCTCATTACACTCGAAGCAAGTTCTTCCACATCCACCTTTTCAATTACCACTGAAAGGCAGATGACTCACAAAGTACTTGTTCAGTTAGGACCTCTCCTCTAAGCTCTAGGGCTACACATCCAACTACCGTTTGGACATCTTGGTACCCAATTTATAATCTATCTTTTCTCCCACTAGCCTTCCTCTGGTGCTCTGATGTTATTTAATGGTACCACAATCCATTTAGTTGTGTACTCCAGAAAGAAAAATGAAATTCTCTCTCTCTCAAACCTCAGATTCAATCCATTACCTAGCCTTGTCAGTTTTACATCCTAAATATCTTTCAACTTAGTTCACTTCTCTTTGTCTCCATCACCACCCTTTGTCCAAGATGGTCATCACTTGCCTGGAGTACTACCATAGGCTCCTAACTGATCTTTTCATGTATATTCTGAGCATCCTTCAGTCTAGCCTACTCTAGAACAGTAGCTCTCAACCAGGGGTGACTGCTTCCTATGGGAGATTCAGCAATGTCAGAACACACTTTTGATTGTCATGACTCGGGGGTGGTGCTACTGGCATCTAGTAGGTAGAAAGGAGAATGTTGCTAAACAACCTACAATGCACAGCATAGCACCCCCCCAACAAAGAATTATCTAGTTCAAAATGTCAATGATGTCAAGGTTGAGAAAACCTACTCCAGAGGTACACTGATCTTTTCACACTGCAGACGTGATTCTGTCATGTGTGCATATACACACACACACACACAAACACACTTGCTTAAAATTCTCCAGTAACTTCCCATTTGACTAAGGCCATAATAGTTAATATGGCCTTCCAGGTCCTTCGTGATCTAGACTCTACCTACCTCTGCCGGTCTTCCAGCACCATGTTCTCTCTCAGGCTCCTGGCTCTAGCCACATTTCTATCCGCTGTACTTCCTCCCAGCCCAGAACATTTGCACATGTTGTTCTTGCCACCTGGAAAGTTCTTCACCTAGTTAAGCCCTACTTATCCTTCAAATACCAACGGAAGATTTTTTTTTTCCGGGGAAGCTTTGCATGACCTCCCCCACTAGATTAATTCCTCCATTTTAGACACTCAGAGTTTATGTATCTGTCCTTCCTGATCTGTACATAGTTGTGCATTTACACTGATTTATTTATTTTCTTACTCTTTGTCTCCCTCACTAGACTGGAAGCTACAAAAGATGAATAATATTTCTTTATTTCATTTTATTTTATTTCAAATGAAATTGCACTACAAATGGTTGATTGTTGACTGTTAGATGTTTGATTACTAAATATCTTCACATAACATATGAGAAAACTTTGTCCCAGATATATCAAGCGACCTGAGCAAGGCCACGCCACTAATAAGTAGTGAAGGGAGGGCTCAAATCCAAGTTTCTCATCATCAAGTGCTGCATTTTTTCCTCTCTAAATTGGTGTTTTGTGCATTTGTTTAAGCCTATGGGTTTTAACTCAAAGTAAATATTTTGTAAAACAGTGCATAAACAGATTAAGAGATTAAAGCAAATCACTGCTTTGATTAGAGACAACGCAATTCAACTTCATCGAAGAAGTTCTTTTACATCTCTACACAAGCCCCACTTGACCACTTGCCAGGGCGCTAAGCAACTTGCTGCAGAGTGATTTGGATCTGATGATCAAGGCTTGGAAACAGGTCTACTACATTCATATGTGAACTGTCTGTGGGTCCCTTATTGCCTCAGTATATGATGCACTCTTGATATTTGTGAATTCGAAGTTGAAAATATCAATATGGTATAAATTAATGTCATCACTGGCTGAAATATTTGCTTAAACAATTTCACAAATCACATTTCCACGTTTCTATGTGAAATAGAGAGATGATCCTTTCACATCATCGGTTGAGTCCATCAACCATGTTCAGCATTCCACCTTTGTCAAAACAAAAATTTTTGGAACAAGAATCACTACTTTCTAGGCATCTTCATTTTCTCTTTATTGATCTTATTTTACTTTTGCCAATGCTAGGAGTTGGATTACATTGCTGAAACAAAAACAGACAAACATACTGCATCTATTTCACAGCAGGCACTTTACATGCCAGTGAGAGAGGACACCAGAATGAACTGAGGTGAGGATGCTACACTGGTTCACTAGCTAAGGAGCTCACACTCACATGCCATGGCATGTCTGACATTGTGTCTCAAAAGCATAAAACATCACTACTGTTATGAACCTTTGGACTTCAATAGTTGGAAACACAAATGTTAAAGGCAATGCCCTGAAAAAATGGGAACTTCTTTTCCTGTTTTTCTCTTGTAAATGTTTTTAATTCCAGTTAAATGTCACAATAATGAAGATAGTATACATCATACATTTGGGAGGTATTTAAAGATGAAATGATTAAATAGATACCAATATTTTCTAATTATATATACATAGTATATATATATATAGCATATGTGTATATATATATATATATATATATATACATCATATGGATGTGAAAGTTAGAAAATATAAAATGTTATGAGGTTATTATTTTTCCAAGATCCTTGCCTTTTCCAACTATATCGTAGACAAAGAAAGTGTACCTACTCTAAAAAATGTTTTAGACTTTTTAGCTAAGTCTCAAACTTGACTCATTCATGCCAGTGTATTTAAAATGTAACAAAACTGAAGAGCAATTCATCACATCATTGTTTGAATGGCTGTTGTTTAGAAAATACAACCTCATGTACAAAAATTTAAAACTTATGAGTAGCTATTGAAAATATTTCCAACATATCACTTGATTTTTTTTAAAAAAATACGCTTTTGCTTCTCAAGCTGTTTTGGCTCATTTACTTACTTTTTACAATTTTTTATCAAAAATAGTCTGATTGACTTGGTTTGTTTTATTAGATTATATTAATGTATAAAATAAGGAACACGAGACTCCCTATATTTGAAATACCCTTTATACATTTTTCCTTTGGGAAACTGTTATCTGTCCAATTTTGAATTACTATCTCAAAGAAGCAATTTCACAATCTTTATGAATTGCCAAACTGTACTTACTGTATGGTGGCTGAATGGGTTCGTAATTTGAGAGCTCTATAATTACTAAGATTATCATTATAAGGTGAGCATGACCTTAAAAAAGACTCATTTTCTTCTGTCTTAAGTATGTAATGTTGATATATTGCTATATTTTGAAATCTACCATGGACGTTTCTCAGGCCTTAGGAAGTTGCATCTATTAACATATATTATGTTGTACTGTGACCCTTGTTTCCCTTTTCTCTCTTTTATGCGAACAAAAAAAGCCACATGAAAGAAAAATGAATTCGGAAGTGGAACTAGTGGCAGAAAAGTAAACTAAGCGTCAGATATGCTTTTGCAGTTCTCAGCTAAGTTATCAAAATTTTACCCAAAGCATATTGGAAAACATCACTCACAGAAACTCCTCCTTCTCTCACTCCTGACTCTAAACCCCCTGAAAACCACATCTGTTTCCCACTGATAGCTTTTAACACACATCCCTTTAATGTCTTCTAACAGGAAGTGGAAATTGAGAGAAGTCTGTGTTCACCAACATTTAAGCGTCACCCTGGGAGGCAGTCTGAAGATTCTGTGAAAGATTCAGACAAGAAAGCCGAGGAAACATCTTTTGACAAGATGTCACCTGAAAGTGGTCACAGCCGCATCTTTGAAGGTTAGCATAATATTTTGATGTGATCTTGGGATCATACATTGTACAACATGAGTGGTTAATAAATAAGGTTTTATTTAAAAATTAGTAAGGAAAAAGATGACAGAATATAGCTTAAGAAACACAATTCAGGAAAAATAGAGGTATATTTAAATCCTTCTATCTCTATTTTATTTACTTTAATTTTTAAAACTAAATAAAGTATATTTTAATTAATTATAAACCAGTACAGCAAGCATTTTCAGTATTTGGCTTTTGGAACAATGCATTTAACCATCATGTGACTTTCCCTTTTGTGAAAAGAAAGGAAACATATTTGTCTTTCTGTCTGTGGGGTAATAAAATGATAAAAAATAAGTAACTGTCAGTGGCAAAATAAAAAAAAAATTTCAACACATTCAGCATCTCTTTTCAGACAAACTAAATGTGCTTAATGAATTTGGAATAAAAAGGGACATGAGAGTGTCATAATTTTGGGGAAAACCTCATAAATTTGATTAATGTTTTACAAATGCCATTAAAAAGTTAATAGCTCATATGTTAGAAATTACACTATTAATATAATTTTCAATTATGACAGTATAAAATATAAAGAATTTACTGGAAAATACAGATATCATTTATCATTTCCGACTAGTCACATTCTGGATTTTTCTCTTTTAGCCAAGTAATGCATATTATAGTGTTTGTGATGTTTGTTAAAGATTATAATTAGTACAACTTCTAGGACATCATTTGGTGTATATATTTATATATATTCAACTGTCAAGTTGCCAGTCAACATGAGCAATGTGGAATAGTCTATGGAATATGACAGACAGATCACAATTTGGGAAAGCAAATGATATGCTGCTTTAAAACTTTGCTATTCAAAGTGTCATCTGTGAATCAGCGTCAGCATCACCTGGAAGCGTATTAGAAAAACAGAACGCTGGGCCCCACACCAGTCCTACTGGATCAGAATCTGCATTTTCACAAGATCCTCCTATGACTCAGGCGTACATTAAAGTTTAAGAAGCTATACTCTATGACAGTACAGACTGAACCTCAGGATAATTTACATATAATTTAGCCCATTCTGATTCCAATTGGTTTAAGTATGTACTTTGGAGTGGGAGATGGTTGTGGGAAGAATAAAAGGGAGTATGATAATGATAAACAGGGTACGGATTTCTAAACACATGTAAATTGGAATCTCAATCTCTATTTTTCATTTTCAATTCATTTTTGTATGCCCAACTGATATCTTAATATGATTAGTATCAACCTTAGGAATTTACTCCACATATTTCTGGCCTGTGACTAAACTTTATGTGCACTTGACTGAAGGCAAAAGAATGACATTAGCAGAGGCCACAACAGGGAAGCTTTAGGGAATGATTTATGTTCTGATGATGCTGGCCTGGAGATCTTCCCAGAGGGATGCAAATATGAGGTCAGCAAATGATCTGATCAAAATCACATGAGATAAACAACTCCACTCATCTCACCTCACTTCTCTCCTGTGTTTTCTTTGGTTTCCATGCAAAGATTTTCAAAAGCCTCTTTATTTTACAAGCTTAGAAAAGGTATTCTGGAAGGTAACCATCATTCAGTATCAAGATCTGACTTAAATCTAAGAATGGCTTCAGATTTAAATTTCCAGGTATATTGAAAATATCAAGAGCTAAACTTAAAAACTCAGGGTGGGAAAATTGCACTAAAGATGAACATAGCAGCTAACTTTATTTGTATTTTATCTGTACATTGCACAAGAACTCTAATTCTTATGTATCACTACATTTGAAAGAAAGAAACTTCTTTTATTACAGGATCCTTTGGTTCTTCCATGGTGCCCCAAGTTTCCATCTCCAATGGGACAATTATAAGCCTTTTTAATACATACAGTTAACTTTGACAAGCTTTATATAAGCTTGACTAAACCTATACAACCAAAGAGTGTATTCATGTTGCTGTTCTGCTGCAAAAAGACAGAATTTATTCCAAGAAGATAAACATGTGTGTCTGAATAAAATGTGCTAACAGAAAGATGTCACTTTGTATATGAGTGGCTGTGATGGCCTCACATACTAGTTAAATATTTTAAGTAGCCTCAAGAGTTTCATACTTGAAGGCAGTATTTATTTATAGCTCTTTCAGAAACAGCAGAATTTTTTGAATAAACTTACAATAGATCATTAAAAAGCAGCTACCTAATGTCCTGTGCTTTTAGAATTTGGTAAAACCAATGTAAATTGATGATTCCATCTCAGGACTCAAGAATAGCCATGGCTGTTGGGTTAGTTCTCGCCCCTTATTCTCAACTGCGGGTCCCGGATAGCAACACAGAAAGGCGCTGGATTCCACCCCAACTCCTTTCTATGCCTGATGATCCTCTCTCCCAGGTTGTGTTTGATTGCTCTCACCACTTCTTATTAGGTTTGCTCCGCTTTCTTCATCAGTGTACTGACGTCGAACAAATCATAGTCCTTCACATGCACGTTGGTGTATTCCATTCCCATTTTCTTTGGAATATACGTGATTAGTTGTTCCAATGATTCTAGGAAGACTTGGCTCATTTGAAATTAAATTTCAAGCATGACGAATCCATAATTTGACAAATTTTGGTGACGCAATAGATATCACAGCAAAAAATCCATATAAATGGTTTTGACTAACTGTATTGTAGTCATATAAAAATCTGATTTGTGCAATTTCCTTTAGCTATTTTAAAACCAGTAAGTTGGAAAGTGAATATTGGGAGTATTAGCTACTAATTTACGTGATAAGATCTACTTAGGTTTGATCTACGTGAATGCACAGTAAAAAATCCATTTTTTCTGCTGAAAAATTCGGAATCAAGGGTTGCTTCAAATAGCACAGGTTATTAGGTTATGTTCTTCAAGTTTAAATTCTTTGGGATTTTTTCCATATGACAATTACCTGCTTTTCACTTTTATTCTCTAAGCCATAATTTTAATATTAATCTTGTAAGTCATAACATGTATGATGCTAACAGATAAAATATACATTCAAAGTCACTCTTTCAAGGCTTTTGTAATAAACCTTAGAAATTACCTGCTGTATTTCTCTTTTTATTCTGCTCCATTAAAGCTAAATTCATTCTTTATTCTCATAATGGCCATTCATCTTCTCCGACAGATTTTACAAAACAAACCAAGGGTCTGTTCTTTTTAACTTTTTCAGTTCTTAAGGTTTCTAAAATGTTGATGTATGTACAGTATATGTATTTATGTGAGAGTAATTATTTATATATCTTATTTTTCATTTAAAATCAGACATTTTAGAGTAATGCTTTTTGTGATATAAAAGTGTTCCATATGTGTGCTGTCCAGTGTGGTAAGCACTACCTGCTAACCACCAGTGGCTATTAAGAACTTGAAAATTAACTAGTGCAACTGAGCAACTTAATTGTTAATTTTATTGAATTTTAATTATTTTTAACGTAAATAGTCACTGTTTTGGACAGCACAGTTTTAGCAGAACTTCTCCAAGGTACTCATTGTCTACCCTTCTCATCGGAAGGGATCCAAACGCTGGTTATTCATTTTAAGTTATCCTTTCTCCACAAATTTACCTTTATTAAAATGTATATGGATAAGTGTAAAGTGAATTCAAGTCAGCAAAATTAAAAAATAAGTAGCAATAATACATATATTAAAAAGATGGCTTTCACAAGCTAATGACAGTCTCTTCTCTGTAGTATTTCCTAGTGATAAAATTAAGAAAAAATAGTTTCACTTGTGTTTTCTTTTCAATGCACTAAAAAACAATGTTTTTATCATAGGAACAGAAATATCTACTGTGAGGCTGTGCATTTTCCCATAACATCTTTTCTAGAGCTTAATTGTCTCGGGAATATAAATCTTCTCAGGTCAGGAAGCAAGCCATTCTCTAAATACCTAAGGTCAACAAAGTCAAAAGAAATGCAGTAATAGGATACTTTAAAATTAACAGACCATTCCTTTAATAAAAAAAGGATTTTATTTGGAAACTTATAAATAAAGCAGACATTTAGTCACAGAGCAGCTCCAGCGAAGGCCATCGGCACCATTTGTTCTGCTCGGGTTGATTTGTTGGGTCTAATGAGACTCAGAGGACAGGCTTTTAGACCGAGTCTCTGGACACACCACAGTGGGCCTGAGTCTCCAAACACTGGCATCTGCTTCCAGACCTGCTCCCTCACTCTCACTTCCTTTCACGCCCAAGACAATCTCCTGTACATCAGCCATGTTCTTTGAATTCACATAGGAGACATTTTCTTAGTAAAAATATTGTCAGTAAATCACCATTTAAAATAATCCTGAGGTGATGCCCTTTACAAAGTGAAAAATCCTTTTGTCATATCAAAACAATTTGATCTATTTGATCTGTTTACTCAGTTTTGAGGTACGTTTTTCTCTTTTTCTTAAAGTGAGTTTCACCTGCAGTTTTTCAATGACTTCCACTTGTTCCTTTTAGTTGCTTTTATAGTCAGTGAGTCAAAACAAATTCCAGAGTTAAATCATGGGCTCTCTTGGAAGGGGCAGCTGGGAGTTTGCTATTCTGGGGAAATTGCAATGAAAGGTCTATTCATGAGGTCTTTCACATGGTAGCTCTAAATCAGCACCTTGGAATGCTGGAAAATTTCCATTGATTAATAATCAAAATCCCAGGAACTCATTTTGAGCTTGCGCATGGTCATACTTAATTTTAAAACATGATGCCATCAAAGAAAGAGAACAACAAATATAAATATCCCTCTTGAAACCCATTCATTCATTTTACCACCTTGCAATCGGAAAGAGCTAAATATTGTTTTTAAATATTCTGGCAGTAGAATCAAAAATGTATATCTATTCCTAGAGAATATTTTTGATGTACTGTTTTTATTTGTCTATTCATTCATTCAGCAAATATTTATTGAGTGTCTATATGTGCCAGGTAGCAGTCTAGATGCTTGAGGATATCAATGAATAAAACAGACAAAAAAGAAAAACTCTGCTCTTGTGCAGCTTGTATTCTAACAGGGAGAAACATACCATAAACAAAAATAGTGAAGAAGTAAATTACATACAGATGGTAATGTGTGCTGTAGAAAATACAGACAAGGATAAAGGGGATGAGGCATGGTGGAGGTTTGCAGTTTTAATTAAGATGGTCATGATCAGCCACAACAGAAAGATGACATGTAAGCAAAGACTTGAATAAAATATTTTCTCTTTTTCTTCATTGTTTAAAGCATACAAAGTCATATTTTTGATGTGTTCAAGACAAATATATCCAGGACGATTTGAGGCAGAATCCTCCCTGGGTGATCCCAGGCCCCATGCTTGAAGCAACTATATTGCTAGTTTCTACGCAGTACTTAAACCACAGGAAAGATATATGTCAGTAAAACTCATACCTTACCTCTGTCACCAGTGCAAAGTGTGTGGAACTACTCCTCCCTTTGTTCCTCAATATGTATCCTGTACATTTGGAGTATTTATTGCTCTATTCAGTCTCCAGAGGACAGGCCCACATAGGAGGCAAGGAGTGCAGGCAGAATCACAGAGCTGGCTGAAGACTTGGAGCCCATACATGGGGGCCAACCAGGAATTGCTTATTCTAGGGAAAGGGACACGAGAATTGCATTACCTAATAGGTTTGAAATTAGAATGTCAGTACAAAGGTGAAACACAAGAACCCCACATCTTAAACTGAGTTTATGATTCCATGTGTTTATCCAGGTTGGCACGGCTCATATGACCATCAGTGTTCCAAAATAAAGGTAACGTTAGAGGTTCGTGAATGTGGTAGGTCCACACTGGATAAGTTTGATGACAGGTGTTGGTGATGCAATCCTAGCTGGGTTTAAGGATAAAAAATCCAGTCACTAGAGATTAGCGCATGACTAAGAATATTCATTATTTTGAGGCACTGATTTTGAATGAAAGGGAAGAAGGAAAGAAGAAAGGAAGGAAGAAAGAGAGGAAGAAAGAGGGAGGGAGGAAGAGACAAGGGACAGAGAGAGACAGAAATAAGAATGGAGGAAGAAAGTCTGGAACAGAAGGGAAAAAATAATAAAGCAGTTCTATGAAGATTTTGAGAAGTAGCTTGAATCCAGTTATTAAAGAATTGTTTTTTGCTATCAGAGACAAAAACACAGGGTAAGCAGTAGCAACATCCATAAATTCAGCAAATGTTTCCTGAACATGTACTATGGACCCGCCCCTGTGCTTAGTATCGGGAAGTAGAGTATGTGAAGACACAGTCTCTGCTCCTGAGTAGCTTAGAGTTGAAGAAAGAAGGCAGGATCATAAACAAGTATCAGCATTTGAAGATGAAGAGTGCCACAGAAGGAGACACGCAGAGGCAATAACTTCTGTCCATGGACCCAGAGATGCTTCGTAGAAGTGCTGATATTCTTTTCTTTTTTTTTGCAGCTGATTTTGTAAAATGATTGGGAGTTGATCAAGAAGAGAAAGAAGGGATGTGTGAGAGGGAGGAACGGGAGGAAGGGTGGAAATTCCAGGTAGATCCAGCAAAATCATGAAAGGTTATTGAAAGTAAAGTATTTGGAGGGAATAGGGATGCTATCATATGTTTGATGTTTGGCAGTTCGTTTCAATAAATGTCCTTATATCCCCATGAGCTGGATCCAGAGTGGGTTCTAGATTCTAAGCTGGAGGTGAAGCAATTCAGGATGAGGTTAATTAGACTCAGTTGCCAGGTTAACAAGGCTGATTTGAATGAAAAGGGAAGACTTGATTTTTGTGATTTCAGAGTTGATTAAAATTTTCATTTACGTGTTTCAACTATGTTTACAAAATTGAAGGAGTGGAGTATTTGGCTATTTTTCACCAAAATAAAAAACTAATGTTCTAGGGGCAATCCTAGGCTCTAAATATCCCAGATATGGGGAGAGGGAAAAAAGCCACTATGTGTATTACCTAATTAGCAATTTTTGAAAATTCAGTTTTCAAGGCAATATAAAGTTTTTAATATATTTGTATTTTCAGGTTTTGAGCCAAATACTTTTATTAAGAATGTGTACTTTCTCCATACAATTCATTATTGACATTTAATATTAGAAATGTCCTATTTATTTGAAATCAAAGTTAATTACAAATATTTAATTTTTAAATATAATTTCTTATTTCAGGCTAATCGGCTTCACATGCCCTTTAAAATATATAGTATCAGTGATGACTTATAAGAATAAATAACTTACTAATAAATGTGAAAACACAAATAATAATAACATATGAACTTTTCTCTTTCTGAGGTCACAGTTACCAAGAGCTCCACGTTTCTATCTTTGGTTCTTTTTCCACATCTATAAATATGGGAATGGGGCTAAAATAATGTTCTATGAATAAATTCTGCAGGTCACAGTTAGGATTCTTTATTTGCAACTTCCAAACCGATGAAATAGTATATGAGGCCTCAATTAGAAGAGGACACAATGTCCTAGCCAGAGGGTCTCAGGGATTCTTGAAGAATACCACATAACTTTGTATTGCCTAAGACAAAAAGCCACTTGTTCCATTTTTGGAAGATCATTTACTTACAAAAACAACCACTTCTTGCCAAGCACAATAGGAAACTCATTCTGTTTAACTGTTTATTCAGTCTAATATTTCAGCACTTAACATCTAGATAACTCTAGACTTTTTAGGGGATATGTAATCATTATCTAGTGACTTGATAAGACCATTGCTTTTCATAAATATCAGGGAAGAATTTGATACACCACTTGCAAACCTATTTTATATCATCATATCACAATACTTTTGATTCATTGCTTACTTAAATATCTTTACTCTCCATCCCTAACAATGACATACTGCCCTGTGAGAAGATGGTGTCAGAATATGAAGCCCATTACTTTTGGGTATATTATAGACAGGAAACTGTTAGGGAATTTTAATATTAATTTATAAGGGATCCAGGTTGGTAAAGAGCTAGTAGAAGCAAAATATAAATCCTCTATGGAGGAATGCACCTTTAACTGGGGCCTCAAAAAAGTCCCAGAGATAACGTTCCAATGAACAAGAGTTCACAATCAAAAATCACAATATAGATAAGTAACAAAGCTATATAAGAAAGTATATAGACTTTGTTATATAAGTATAATAAAGCAGAGCTATACCTGCATAGATATCAGTTATGAATTAGAGATTCTAGAAAGCGAACTCTGCATACTATAGAGTTTAGTTTGTGAAACACCTAGCATTCAAGTTAGTTGGAAATGGATGAACTAGTCAATCGAATAAAAAAATTGGGCAAAGTATATGAACTAAAGCAAAACTATAAATGGAAAAGAATCATATGAAAATGTGAAGAGCACTACTAACAATTGGGAAAATAAAAACTAACATAATAATTAGGCATAATATTTTCCATCAGAATGAAAAAACATTGTGTAATGGTTTGCATTTGTAGGATGTACAAAGAAATAGATCCTCTCATACATTGTTGGTGGTAGTACAGAAAAGGTATGATGTCTTGGAGAGACATTGAATAGTGTTAATTAAAATTCAGAATGTCACTCAAAAAGTTCCATATCAAGTTTTATCTATTTATCTAAAAGAAACACTGCACATGAGTACAATCACTCAATGATGGAGGCTATTTATTGCAGTATTGATTTTATTAGCCAGACTCACTGACACAAAGAAAGAGAAGGCTCAAATAAATAAAATTTAAAAAGAAAGAGGAGAAATTACAATGGATACTACAGAAATACAAAAAATTATAAAAACGTACTTTGAAAAACTCTATACCAACAAATTGGACAATCTAGAAGAAATGGATAAATTCTTAAACCCATACAACTTCTAAAACTGAACTAAAAAGAAATAGAGAATCTGAATAGACCAATCACAAGTAAGGAGATTGAAACAGTATTCAAAAACCTCCTCAAAAATAGAAGTCCAGGACTTTATGGCTTCTCTGGTGAATTCTACCAAGCTTTCAAAGAAGATTTAATATCTATCCTTCTCAAACTATTCCAAAAAATTGAAGAAGATAGAACACTTCATAACTCATTCCACGAGGCCAACATCACCCTGATCCCAAAGCCAGACAAGGACAAGACAAAGAAGGAAAATTACAGGCCAATATCGCTGATGAACATAGCTGAAAAATCCTCAACAAAATATTGGCAAACCAAATATAGCAATACATTAAAAGGATCATACACCATGATCAAGTGGGATTTATATCAGGGATGATGGGATGGTTCAACATCAGCAAATCAATCAATGTGATACACTACATTAAGAAAATGAGGAATAAAAACCACATGATCATCTCAATAGATGCAGAGAAAGCATCAGACAAGATCCAACATCCATTTATGATAAAAACTCTCAATAAAATGGGTATAGAAGGAAAGTACCTCAACATAATAAAGGCCATATATAACAAACCCACAGCCAGCCTCATACTCAATGGGGAAAAACTGAGGCCATCCCTCTAAGAACAGGAACAAGACAAGTGTGCCCACACTTGCCACTCTTATTCAACATAGTACTGGAGGATTTGGCCAAAGCAATTAGGGAAGAAAAAGAAATAAAAGGTATCCGAATTGACAAGGAAGAAGGTAAACTCTCACTATTTGAAGATGACATAATTCTATTTGTAGAAAACTCTAAAGAATCCATTAGAAAACTATTAGAAATAATCAACAACTACAGCAAAGTTGCAGGGTACCAAATTAACTTACAAAAATCAGTTGCATTTCTATACTCTAATAACAAACTAACAGAAAGAGAACTCAAGAATAAAATCCCATTTACAATCACAACAAGAAAAATAAAATATCTAGGAATAAATTTAACTTTGGAGATGAAAGCCTTATACAATGAAAACTATAAGACATTATTGAAAGAAATCGATGATGACATAAAGACATGGAATGATATTCCATGCACATGGGTTGGAAGAATAAACATTGTTTAAATGTCCATACTATGTAAAGCAATCTACAGATTCAATGCAATCCCAATGACATTCTTCATGGAAATAGAACAAAGAATCCTAAAATTCATATGGGGCAACAAAAGACCCCAAAGAGCTAAAGTAATCTTAAGAAAAAAGAACAAAGCTGGAGGCATCACAATCCCTGACTTCAAAATATACTACAAACTATAGTAATCAAAACAGCATGGTACTGGTACAAAAACAGACACACAGATCAATGGAATGGAATTGAAAGCCCAGAAATAAAACCAAACATCTAGGGACAGATTATCTTTGACAAAGGAGTCAAGAACATGCAATGGAGAAAGGAAAGTATTTTCAATATATGGTGCTGGGAAAACTAGACAGCCAAATGCAAAAGAATGCATAGAGCATTATCTTTTGCCATACACAAAAATTAACTCAAAATGGATTAAAGACTTGAAGGTATGACTTGAAACCATAAAACTCCTAGAAGAAAATATAAGCAGTACACTCTTAGACATCGGCCTTAGAAATATCTTTTCGAATACCATGTCTACTCAGACAAGGGAAACAAAAGAAAAAATAAACAAATGGGACTCCATCAGCCTAAAGAGCCTCTGCAAGGCAAAGGAAACCAGAAACAAAATGAAAAGACAACCCACCAACTGGGAGAAAATATTTGCAAATCATATATACCACAAGGGATTAATCTCCAAAATATATAAAGAACTCACACAACTCAACAACAAAAAAAACAAACAACCCAATCAATAAATGGGCAGAGGACATGAACAGACGCTTTTCCAAAGAACATATACAGATGGCCAATAGACACATGGAAAGATGTTCAACAGCACTAATCATTAGGGAAATGCAAATCAAAACTACAATGAGATGTCACCTTATACCTGTTAGAATGGCTATAACTACCAAGACAAAAAGCAACAAATGCTGGAGAGGATGTGGAGAAAAGGAAACTCTCTTACCGTGCTGGCAGGAATGCAAACTGGTGAGGCCACTATGGAAAACAATATGGAGATTTCTCAAAAAATTAGAAATAGAAATACCATACGACCCAGCTATCCCACTACTGGGTATTTACCCAAACAAATTGAAATCAACAATTCAAAGATACTTATGCATGGCTATGTTCATTGCAGCATTATTCACAAGAGCCAAGACGTGGAAGAAACCCAAGTGCCCATCAACTGACGAATGGGTAAAGATATGGTGTATATATATACAAGAGAATACTACTCAGCATTAAAAAAAGACAAAATCATCCCATTTGCAACAACATGGATGGACCTTGAAGGTATTATGTTAAGTGAAATAAGCCAGAAAGAGAAAAACAAACACCACATGATTTCATGCATATGTGGAAGATAAACAAACATGGACAAAGAGAAAAGATTAGTGGTTACCAGAGGGGAAGGGGGTTGGGGGGTGGGCATAAGGGGTAAACAGGCACATGTATATGGTGACTGACAAATAATAATGTACAACTGAAATTTCACAATGTTATAAACTATTATGACTGCAATAAAATAATTTAAAAAAATGAAAAATATGGTTTCACATATATATATGTATACATGTGTTTTATGAATATAAAACACATATGTGTGTTTTTATATACAGAAAACATTTCAGGATACATGCAAATACTTGCATGTGAAAAAGGACTGGGTGTCTGGGCTAGAAGAAATGTTTTATTTTATGCTTACTATCCTGTGCTGTGTGAAATGTTGACTACATGTAACTTTGAAAAATTACATGCTTCTATTGCTTTTTTTTTTTCTTTTCTTTTTTTTTTTGTGAGAAAGATCAGCCTTGAGCTAACATCTGCCAATCCTCTTCTTTTTACTGAGGAAGACTGGTTCTGAGCTAACATCCCATATAAAGCTAACTTTATATGGGACACTGCCACAGCATGGCTTGACAAGAGGTGCCTCGGTGCGTGCCTGGGATCCAAATCCCAGGCTGCCACAGCGGAGCACGGGCATTTAACAGCTGTATGGCTGGCCCCCATACTTCTATTTCTTATTGTTATTCATTGCCTTTAGACTTAAATTTTTTTATTAGCTTGGGATATATAAAGTGAGCCTTTGAAATAATTTTTTTCTAATTATTTTGTTGAGTTCCCAAACTCTGGGAAATTTCTTCTATTTTACTACATTTACTAAGCACTGTTGTTTGATTGAGAATGGTTATTTTTATTCCACTGAAAGCAATGTTGGTTTTAGTGCCAGTTTCAAAGCATTTGAATTAATGTAGCTTTGTAAATTCTAATTTTTGTTGAGGCTGGTGTGCAATATTGGTTTGCCAAGTTTTTTACCTCACTCTTTTTTTTTCTTTACTCTTCTGATGAAATTTAAAATTTGGTCACCCGCTTAAGGTGCTTACCTTGACCACTCAAATTAAAGCATTTTCTTTCCTTTTTCATACTGCTGGTTTCTTCTCCTTCATAAACTTATCCTACTTTATATGTAACTATTTGTGTATTTACTAGGGCCCACGCATATTTTTTCATCCCATAAACACAGCACTGGACATACAGGTGCTCCATAGATATTCGATGACTTAATAAATGAGTGCATGAGTGAGTGATTGAATAAATTCATCAAAATCCCAGAAAATCCAACTTGATTTTATTTCCCCTGCTTTTCTCCAGTCTTGACATTTAATGTCACAGAATTTATTTTAATCGGCGATTAGAGCCCTGAATTATTACATTGCTAAGATAAGGTAAGATAAGATGAGATAATATAAGACAGATAAGATCAGGTTGTGAATACTAAAAACGTATTCTTTTCCGAATACATTTTTTTTAACAACTGTTTTTTGCGTTTACATTCAATTTTGTAACTGCTTTTACAATATTTGTTTGGTTTTAATTCAAATAATGTCTTTTTATACAGTAAATTTCCCATTCTTCTTTTCTTAATTTTGAATCATCTTTTGTAGACTTGCAGATATATTTTAGTTTCTTCCCCAGTGAGGATATATTAATCATTTTCTTTATCTGAGAAAATTGTTATATATTTAAAAATATGTCTCTATACCCCTCACACATAAATAACAGAAGCTTGTCTATAAAGGGAATTCTTCATTCAAATCTATGTCTGTCATAAAAACAAAAGCAAAACATTTTATATGCATTATTCCACTCTATAATAATATGTATGTCTTAGTGAAGAACTCTGAGGCTAGGTTGTCTTTTTCCTTATTCATTATTTTTTATCTTTAAAATTCAAAAATTTATAAAGGCATATCCAGGTGTCTTGATGAGCCTTTGGTTTTGTCCTCTCAGATCTGTCTTCAGCTCAAAAACTTTTTCTTTTCTTTTAAATTTAATTACTTATGTCCTTGCTATTTTTCTCTTTCTTCCTCTGAAATAGTTATGTTTCTTTGATCATATCTCTATCCTTCATATCCATCATTCTCATCTCTTTGATTTTTTTTTTTTTTTTTTTTTTTTTTTGTGAGGAGATCAGCCCTGAGCTAACATCCGCCAATCCTCCTCTTTTTTTTTGCTGAGGAAGACGGCCCTGGGCTAACATCTGTGCCTATCTTCCTCCACTTTATATGGGACGCCGCCACAGCATGGCTTACCAAGCAGTGCGTCGGTGCGCTCCCGGGATCCGAACCAGCGAACCCCGGGCCGCCACAGCAGAGCGCGCGCACTTAACCGCTTGTGCCACCGGGCCGGCCCCCCTCATCTCTTTGATTTTGCTCCTGCATTATGGAAAAAATTCTCAAAATTTTCCCCAGTTCATTGATTGATTTTGTGTTTTTTTTCATATGTGCTCTTCACTATCTCAAATGTTATTTTAATTTTTCTATTGAATTTTGCATTTTCTTGCAACCTGTTTTAGCCTTCACTTTTTCCATTCTTTCATTTCATCCTTTTCTCTCCTTAATAACATCTATTACGGTTTTGTAAAAACTTCTCCTCCCGAATCTTTTTGAGCATATCAAGAATATAACTTGTAAATTTTTTAGCTATTTCAGAAATAAACTAATTTTAAAAGCTATAGTATCAATTTGCCTCATCAAATAAGTGACCCTTAGCATCCTCCAGCAGTGCGTCTTTATGACATCTTTACTTATTTACTTTACTTGCTTTGTATTGAGATTGATTCATGCGCGACATTTCCTTCAGATAGAGTGGGTGAATTTTTCTTATTCTACCGTCACTGTACACTTGGATCTTACAATTTCTCCCATATTTTTTTCCTTTTTCTCTCTGAACTACATCTGACATCTTTACTTTTTGGTCCTATCCAAATTTGCTGAATAGAGGTTGAAATTTCTACTCTAGACCTTACAATATTAACTTAGGTTGTCAGACACAATATGTAAAGTTTCCTTTGTGTGGTGCAAAGCATGAAAAATTATACAAAGTTCCACCATGCGCTTTCTAAAGTGTTTCCTTGGAAACCTAACAACCCATCCTATCTCCTCCCTTCTGAGAGATGTGGTGCATGGATAGATATATACTGAGAGGGACAGGGCTGGAGATGAGTCAAGACTGTAGCTTGGGTTGGTCCAGATGGTATTTGACATGGTATTGAGGGAAGACCTCCTGGTTTTGGTCATGGCTACATGTGATTGTGTAATGAATCAAAGTCTTTCTTTGTTATCTGGGAAAACTATGTGTCTCCTTCTGATTCAGAGGATGCTCCATGCAACGTGTCATCCAAAACTGTGATTCATGTTTGTTGCTCTCAATGATAACCACTACTGGAAATTTGTACAAACTTCAGCGTGTTTTCTCCTCCTCCTCTTCCTCCTTCTTTTCTCATCTTCCTCTTCTCTTCCTCATTTTCTTCTTTGTGTTCTTCATCTTCTCTCTCACAAACACACACACACACAAATATTCTCTCTCACTATTAGCAATTTATGCTAATTTGTACTACTTTTTCTTTTTTACTGTTTTAATTGAAAGTTAATGGGAAGTCTATCAGGAACATCTAGTCATCTGTCATTTTTTAACTAGGTGAGTTCCTAATTATAACTTACCTCTTGTTTTCTGGATCAAATTTCATAGATTCCCTAGAGTCCTTTTATTCATTCCAGTCTCTTTTATAAGGGACCTGTCTAATCCAAATTATATTTAAAGGATAGGGATGATCCACACACTGAAGTTCCTAGTAAAGAGCATTTCTCTTTTTATTTTTTATATTGGGAGCCTAGTCACTAGAAATCCCCCCAAGTGTAGACCACAATGGTGAGTCAAGAGGGTCCTCATTTGGCTTATTAGTCAGGTGGTTACAATGTCCCTGTTCATCCTGAACCCTGGACTGTCCCAGACTGTGCTGTTGTGTTAACATTGTTATTAATAGTGTTCATTTCGCTCTCAAAAGCACCCTGGTTTGCATGATAAATTACGTGATCACCCTACATGTGACTATGAGATATAATTTAAATATGAGTCATATACGCCTGAAGGCCTTATTCATGCTTCCTTAGCATTGTGATATAATTTTAATGGAATTAAACTTGAACAGGTGAAAATTATAGCTAATTAAAATCAGCTACAATTCGGTTACTAACACCCTAATCCTGGTCACATGACAGCTGAATGGATCAGGCCACCAACAATGTTCAGAGCAGATTGCTAAACACTAACTGGTGAGCTAGTATTTCAGGTATGCTAGATAATAATGCAGAATTTGAGGATTTATATAACCAAGTTCTTAAAGTCTAAAAATTCTAGAATCTTTGTTTTTCAATTATTAAAATCTTAGATGGGGCCCATGGGTCCAGGGATTACATATCAGATGACTGAATATAGTTGTCCCAACTATAAAGTCCTCACTCATCCACTTCTCTTGTCTCTGGAGTGTTCACTGATAGCTCACTTTGCTACTATGAATAAAGAGGGTCTTGCCAGAGCCTACCTATTGCAGGCCTACACTATGCCTCAACCACAGTATTTATTAATATGTGAAAAGAGGTGATCCTTCGCAAAGCATATCATTTGGCACATGTAATAATGATTGGATGGAACTTTCAGACTAAAGTCAGGATAAATAATATATCCCAAATAATCCAAACATATGGAGCCAACAGAATTGAGTCCAGTCTCCACTTTTGCTGATTATTAACTTTTGTTTTCGGAGAAGTTACTTAGCTTCACTCATCTTCAGTTTCCTTCTATGAAATGGTGATAACACCAAAATGTTGGGGTTGCTGTGAGAACAAGAGAAAATAAATGTAAATCATCTAATTAAATCCCTGGCACAATTCCTTTATAAAGTGTTGATGTCATGATTTAGAGAAAATTAAAGGAAGAAGGAAGATTCACTGCTTTTCTTGGAAATTTTTAATTTTAATGAACAAGAAAAAAAATCAACCAAATGAATTCCTAGATAAGTCTCTTTTATGTCAAGGAGAAGAGGCTTCAGCCAACAAATGGTAGCACCAGCAAAAAACAGAAAAGGGAATAAATTCAAGATGAGTGATGACCTGGTAAGGAAGCACATAGGATTTTGAAATCCCCTAACCAGATACATTTTATTTTAGGTTATCAAGAACACCTACAAATGTGGATTCACGAGTGAACTTAAATTCATATGTCAGTTTCACCTCAAAGAGAGGTCTTTAGCAGTAGTATGACTTCGTATGTGTTAGTGGCTCTGTTCTGTTAAATATTCTTTATCATAGACTTAGATAAGACGTAGATTACAACTTGTGAAGAGAACAACTATACTAGATGGCAGAAGCAAGCTGGAATAATGGGGTGGCACTATTGCCATTCACTTAGGCACAAACTGAACAAATGTAAGAGAATATAGCTGTGGTTTGTCAGTACCATATGCAAAATAGACTTAGATTTTAATGGACTATAGCTTTATGATTCAAAGTGTTATATTGCTGCAGCAAATCTAATGAGCACTTTTTGGTATTCAATATAAAATATCCAAACCAAAGCTTTCTATTTCTTATTCACATGTCTTCCAGATTACTAATCTTGTCGTTTGCTTTCTCCAATCTGCTGTTAAACCCTCCATTGAGTTCTAAATTTCTGATATTGTATTTTACAATTCTGGAATGTTCATTTCATTATTATTTTGTAATTTTGATTTTCTTGTGGATTCACCATATTTTCATATACTTTATTATTTTCTGTATTTTCTTAAATATATCAATCATGATTATTTTAAAGTCTGTCTGCTAATTTAAATATCTAGAACATCTGCTTCTTTTCCCTGTTTTTTTTTTTCTCTTGGTTATCAGTGACAATGTTGTGTCTCTTGAAAGTTAAGCATTGTGTTTTTAAAAACAAAGGTGAAAAGGCTCCGGGTGATATTACTTTCATCAGAGAGGTTCAACCCTTCCAGGCAGACAGAGTGCAGGTGGGAGAGAGGCTGACCACCTTAATTCAGGGTTTCGTTGAGAATCTGTCAGATCCTTTTCTCCTCTGCTCTACTTTTCAGACATCTTCAGCTTGGGTATTTAGCCTTATACCCTGGGAGGCCTCAGAATTTGGCAAATGTCTTGAGGGGGTGATTGGCTGTATTTAAGTCTACTGAAGTCACCAATTTGATCACCCTAACTAAGGCTGATCAAGTGCCAAAGTTTTCACTGATTCATCTGTCTCTCATCTTCCATGGGCCAAGACAGGATCCTTACTCAGCATCTAGCTAAGTCTACACTATCAAGCACCTCCAGGGACAAAGCAGTTGTTGCAGATTCTTTTAGAGTCAATTCTCTTTTCCTTTGAAGACTTTTAACTCTTACTGTCCTCCTCATGGATCCTTGTCTCCTAAGTATCATGCAAAAAATGTAGGCTATTCCGCTTTATTTTTCTGTGTTTGGGCTTATGATTGTAGCCTGCTAGCCAGTGAAATTTTGGAACTGAGCAAATATCATGGGGAGAAAAGAAAATTTGAGGTCCCATTACTCTCCAATTTTGTCACTCTAGTTCCATATAACTGCCAAAAGTTTTGTGGTTTTTCTGTTCCCCAGCAGTAGTGCCCTTCCTGGGCTGAGCCTAAATTCTAGGCCCTAGCTGCATCCAGAATTGACAGATAATCTCTAGGGACAACCTCAAATCCTCAGCTCATATTCAAAAGGTTCTTGCCTTTCCTGAGTCGTACTCTCTCTGCTCCTTATTGTTTGGCTGATCTCTGATGCCTTAAATATAGTGTTTTTGTAATTGATCCAGCTTTTCTAATTGTTCTTAGTGGGACCGTTGGTCTGATGCTAATTACTCCGTCTCATCGGAAGCAACAGTCCTATGTAGGTTTCAGTTGAGTACAATACAGGTTTTAATAAGTAGAGTCATCCAGGCACTGTGAAAATAATTTAAAGTAGATTTATGGATTGGATGGGGGCAAAATTTTTCATTTGAACTTTCTAAAATTTTTGATACAAGCAATCACCTTATGGATCTTTCTACCTATCTGTCTATCTACCTATCTATCTATCATCCATCCACTGTTCATCCATCCATCTATCCACCTGTCCATTCATCGTGCTTTCATAGTAATTGATTAGATTGCTATTAAACGAAGAATGAAAATCAGCATCTGAAACAACTGAAATAATGAATGGTAAGAATGTTGGTGCTGACATTTTCATTGTCTTCATGACTAAAATGAATAAATCAAATTGTATAACTACTTAATTCTATAACTGAAAATTTTTGCTTGATCTTACATTAATTAATTTATGCATAGTACTATAGATATAACATTTATTACTTTTAATCCATTACCAACTATTTTATAATGTTCCACCAAGATTTCTTTTCCTATTTATTATTTTTTTCTTTCAACAATGTATAATCATTGAGTTTTTGCACTATGATAAACATTGGAAAACTTACAATGATAAAAATATGAAAAAATAATTTATTTACATATGTGTATTTAAAGCAGTTATATTTCTTTCCTGGAGGGGCAAAAACAGAAAGTTTGAAGAAAGGTTATCTTGAGTGAAACTTAAGTGAAGAAACCTATCACCACAGTGGAATGAGAAAGCAGGTAGTTTTGAATAAAGAGAGAAAATGAAGAAGCTGCAAGTCAGATCTTTGAGTAATTAAGAATACTTCAAAAGAATAAAACCACCATAAGCATCATTAGCATCCATATGCAAATACAAGAGTAAAGGTGACTGCATTTACATTATAGAATCAATCTCCTCATAACTTAAATGGAACTGTTATGATTTTAGATCTAGTGCCCATTTTCTTAAGTATATATCAAGGTAAAGTAATAACAATAATAATTTTAAGTAGATATTTTGTCCTAGATTTAGACTATAATGAGTATTTTATATATATTATGTCATGTGATCTTCACAACAACCATTTAAGTAGGTAAACTTAGTAGCATTTAGTCACAGATTGAGTAAAGTGAAGCTTAGGCAACATATTGAGACTTGACAGGTCACAGAGTTTAGTTAGTGTCAAAGCTGTGTTGAAAGCCTATGCTCTAAATCAGCATAGTCCAAGAGAACTTTCTGCAGTCATGGAAACATTCCATACCTGCACTGTCTAGTACACAGCCACTAGCCACATGTGGAAATGGAGTACATGAAATGTGGCCAGTGGCAATTGAGGAAGATAATTTTTGATTTGATTTAATTTCAATCAATTAAAATTTAAATGGTCACGTGTGTCTAGAAAATACCACACTGGACAGCACAACTCTAGATAATTAGAGTATCTTGGCTCCTGGCACTGAAAAATCGGGTGAAGTATACAAGAACACCATTTTAGAAATTTTTTCTTAGAGTTAATCAGCAGAAATATCACTCTTCGACCCACTTTTAATAGAAATCAATTTTTGTACATGGAAAAAATGTAATGTATATACTGGTCTTTATTAGTAAAGATTGTGGTAAACAGCTTACTTGTAACCATTTTTTATGAAATAAACAGTATATAAGTCAGGGGCTTTCCTTAAGTCAGATGGAAATTTCCTCTTTCTTTATTTGTGTTTCCTGTGAGGCCATTTGAATACCCACTTAACACCGCACTAGGAAAATGATAGAGGAGAGGAATGATAGGGGAAGCTGGTTGCTTTATATTTTCTTAGAATGTATTGGAGCTTGGCATTATGCAGCTAAATGCAACCCTAGGAGAGGTCTCCTACTTCCTTCCGGGTCAGGTCAGCAGGTGTGCTGAGTGAGTAGGGTGGCAGCAAAAGACATTAAATATGATCCTTTGAGGAGCGTGTGAGGTGACTCTTTTCCCCTGCCTGCTCTTCCTTGTGCCGAGTGATTTTAAGCTAATATTAACAGGCAGGAATTACAGGGTAGATGTGCCCCTTATTCTTTCTAGAATGCCTTTGCATCCCTTCTTCCCTCACTTTTTAATCAAAAGAGCCCTTCCTTTACTTACATAAACAGTACAATAATTTTTTCTTTATCTGTGAAGCCTCAAAAAGCAAACCAATGTTTTCCATACCTAAGAACATTTTGTAGAAGAAAAACAATGTTTTATGTTTCTGAGAGCCCAAATTCCACCTGAATAAATTGGGGCTTTTCTACATTCTTTATATTCATATTCTTGACTCATACAGATTGAAATTATTAGAACAAATGCAAGTAATTCACGGGCTTTAATCCCTCCTTTTCCTAATTGGTGCTCACTATTTTTTAGCCTTTGTTCAAAAGTTGAGAGTTGGCTTGATGGTCATGGCTGCAGAAGGGAGTTTGATTGACTGCACATGTGTTAGAGCCATGCATACATTACCAAAGACACTATGAGGCAGACTGCCCTCAGACACTCATTTCTGAAAAGAGTGGTTGACTCAGGCCCCACCTATACAGAGCTCAGTTCCTAAAAATAGGTGCCAAGTTGCATCCTTTAGACACAGGGCTAAAATAAATTCAGCCATCCCATCTACTTGCCTGATAGACCCTTCAGTGGAGCAGGCCTCCACTCCGCCTATTGCTGTCAGGGGACTGGGAAATTTGCTGTACGTGAAACAAGGGAGGAAACTAGTCTGTGAAGAACTGTAAAGATATATGACATTTCCACGAACTTGGGGTTAAGTCTAAATATTACAAAAGGTATGTGTAATATAATCATTGATACGTGTCTGCTTCCAGGGTTGTAATATATTCTTGCCGCTTGCTTGAGATCGATGAAGACTGTAGATCAAATTATAATTGCTATAAAAAAAACTATTTGGATTTTTTTTAGTGACCATATTTAGAATTACTTTATATTATTAAATTTAGGGCTTCCTACATTAATCTCTTTGCAAAATAGTTAGCATTTTTCATATTTAGTATTGAAGAATAATGAGCCAAACTTGATAAACAGTCATGAGTGAAAATTAGACTTCAACCTACAGCTAAAAGGGAAAACTGAAAAAAAAATTAGTTTATCTTTTATGAGCATAAATTGATAATATATACAATGAATATATTAAAAGATATAAACTATATTTCTTGGAATTTGGTGAGGGAAAGGAAGAGTTTAAAATATTTTCAACTATTGCAGCTTGGTCAGAGAAATGTATGGAAATTATTCTTTCTCCAGCCGTAGTTTGATTTTGTGCTTCTTGCTCCAGCCACAGTCTCATCTCCTCCGGGAGTATTCCTGGAGTAAGGATTAAAGAATCAGTTTCTTACATGTTTTGCAGAATTAAGAAAAGCACTGCCAGTTGGATCTGCCAGCCCTAATTATAGTAACTACAAACTTAAAGAGAGAAGACTTGAGATTTTACTTTAAAAGTATTAAGGCCGATATACTGTTTCAGATGGATTTTTTCTGTCTTCTGTTGCCTGTGAACACCTTAATTTGGTCCTGTTGTGCCTTAAGTGTTTAGATGTTAGAGACTGAAGTGATTTGGGAGTGACATTATAACAGAATCTCTTAAGACACCAACTAAAAGCAAGGACACTTTAAGATTACATAATGCAGGTTTAAATTTAGCCAGCTGGTGCTGAACTGAAAGATATTTTATTTTTACCAGAGCTCTATTTGGTCACTGACGAGCTGTAGGTTGTTTGAATTATTTTAAAATTTTATGTGCGAGGTGCCAAAGGACGAGTGAAATATTTACCTCAGCTACATTCAGAGCCATGAATTTTAATACGAAAGAGCACCTGTTTTGAGTTTTAGAAGACATTACGATTGAGTGGCAAAAATACTGGGTGAGAAATGAGAAAGTCTTGAAGTCTATGCTTAAATATTTCTCAGCTTCTTTGCCTAATATTTGAATATTTTACCTTCTTGCTATCAACGTATAAATGAACAACCTACATTCGTTTCTTCAAGTCAGTCAGCATTTCAGACGTGCAATATGGCGGAGTGTCAGCTGTTTGGGAGAAATGTAGTCTGGAGTTTGGAGTAAAAGTTTCTGCTTTCATCCAGTGTTGGGCATCTTTAAGATGCATCTTCTCTCAACCTCCTGAAAAATAAAAGTAGACATTCTGTAATGATCACAGAGGGCTTTACTTCAGAAAATGTTCATGTAGAAATGTCAACCCGGGGCCTCAAGTCTTCTGCGGTAACAGAGGAAGAGAGGGTCGCTTGCCTTTCCTCAGGTTTCCTTTGGGTAAAAGGCCCACGAAGTTCATGGATAATTGACTGTTTTTATACCATTGATAGCTGTCTGCTATTTAATCAGTTCCAGCATTCGGCCTTACACTTAGATTTACCACAATTGAAAAACTTCTGCACATCAGTATTCTTTTTACTTGTTTGGTAAAATATTATGATAAGGAGATTTGGGGTTGGACTCCCCAGTAACCTTGGCACTGGGAGCTGATATTTCCTCTCTTTTCTCGCTGTTTCTCTCTGTCTGTCTCTTTCATGCAAAAACACAACTGCGGGCATTAAGAGATCATTTTGTAAGGCCTGTTTGATAGCAAAGAGTCATGTGTAGATTCAGTAATTTATAGAGCAGGGCAGACACTTAATAAGTGCCTGGCAGTGTAATTCCAAGATTGTTGATTGAACAATCTGTGGCGGACAGAACTTAACTGACATTACATCGTCCTTTTTGTTTGCTTCCCACCCCCTTTTTTGAAAGCATTCAAGTTATACTTTGAAATTTAAATCGTAATTTGTTTTTTTCTGCTTCTGAGACAAACACTTGCTCCAATTAAAATTACAGCTTCATCCCTTGCAGAGTGGTGAGAAACTTCAGACTTTTCTGAGTCAGGAATGACTCTTTTAGAACACTGATTTATTCCATATAGGTCTTTATATGACTGTGACATATCAAATTGGTTTTTTTCTGACATCACTTCTGACGCCAAATGTGTGGTGTTTTCTGACACCAACCAATTCTCCAATCCTCTAACACCAATGGGGTGTATAACAATTCAATTCGATTCTCACACTAACTCCCATAGTTCAAGAAGACCCCACAAGTTGCCCCCACTTCAACCACTAACTCAGGCTACAGCCCAGGAACAGCCAAATGGAAGGGATGCAGATGGCAAGATGTGTGTGTTTGGAGGTGATGGGTTGAGAAGGAGTGGCACAGAGCTTCCATGCCCTCCCTGGGCTCATCACCCATCGACGTATTCACCAGCCTGGAATCTCACCAAACTCTGTTGTTTGGGGGTTTTATCGAGGTTTCATCTCCTTAGAATGATTGACTATTCATTCTAAGTGACTGAATTCAATTGGTGACTGAATTCAATCCCTAGCCCCTTTCCTCTTCTCAGAGTTAGGGAGTGGGTGAGGCTGAATGTTCTAACCTTCTAATCCTTTGGTTTTTCTGTCGACTAGCCCCTATTCTGAAGCTATCTCCACTCCCACTCACCAACCCTATCGGAGGCAAGGAGTTCTCATTAGCATTCCAAAGACACCCAATCAAGAGTTTCTGTGCCAAGAACTGGGGACAAAGACTAAATATTTATTTTTTATTATACCACCTATGTCCAAAATATCTCTTCTCCTTTGAAATGCTACCTATGAACTCCAGAGTAAAAATTTCCTACTGTTTACTTTTCTAATCATTAGAATTTATTTCTTGCAAATTTAACTAACCTGAATATTTTTCCATTTGTACAATATAACCAGTAAAATCACAAAGAACAATGACAATTAGGCAGGCAATGAAAAGAACAAAGGTTTTGTTTTCTTAAAAGAGTTGAAAATCAGCAAATTCAATGAATTATTTGTATTAGTTTGATACAACAAACGACGGTGTAGCTATATTTAATGACTCTTGGGACTTTGTGGGTTTAAATGACGGCATAAAAATAATCTGCCTGTGAGCAGCACAATAGGTAATCCAAATTCCTGGTAGGATAGCTGTACTTCTTAAAATATCACCCAAGATAAAAGGAATTTATTACGTCGACAACACAAAGAACCTCCGTGTCTATTTAGTTTTAACATCTTCAAGTTCTAGATAAGAAAACTGAGGCACAGGAACATTTGGTAGTAATTCTTATAAGAGTTAAGCAGACAGAACTAGAAACCAACTCTCTTAACTTATATTTCAGTACTTATATTTCAGTCATTCTGCAAATCTTTGTGCCACAACATCAACCCAACCCCACTCCACTCCCATGATTTGGGATACATTTCAAGGTACCCCTTGATAAAACCTTTTTTTTTCCCCAGCAGTAGCTTTTTGTTGTATTTTATTTTGCATTTCATGTTTTTCTTAAAATTAGGATAAATTGTGGAAAAGGAGACTTGATCCACATATTCAATGAAAACTCAAAAAATGGTGATTGTTTTATTTTTTAATTTTGCTAAGTATTTAAGTTTGCTCATCTTCTTCTGTATTAGATGAGCTCTTTCCCCCACCCCCACTGTCTTGTCATTGGACACATCATTTTTCACTGTTCTTTTTGGCAGACCTTCAAGTAGGTTTTTGTCTTCCACATTTTTCTAATTGCATGCAGGATATATTCTGCTGCCTGGTGAACTGAATGCTTTAGATATGTCTGACTGTTCAAAAGTAAATAACTGCCAAATTGCCCCAGGCATACATATGGCTTAAAATAAAAATAATACTAAAAGAACTTATTTGAGAAATTTCTGTTAGTCAAAGATCCAATAGCATTTTCCTCCAAAATCTGAATATATCAGCATGTGTATTTCTAAATGTGTTAACTTGGTAGTTACCAACACAGAAAAGCTTAAAAAAAAAAAAAAGTCCCATCACTATTCATTTTAAAAGCAAAGTCCAGCATTGTAAATCGTTCTAAACATGTTCTTAATGTTTTCATGTAAAGTTCAACAAATGTGAACTGAATATAAAATAACGTTCAAATAACAATTATTTTATTTTTTGATTCATAGAAACTTAATTGCATTGAAATAAAATGTAGGTAGACCTAATACTATAAAGTAGCTGGGTTTTTGCAAAACTACGTATGTTAAATTTTGGTAAGTGGAGTCCCATTTACCCATTGAGTTGCATTGTAACTTCATGGGTTCTTTATCCATATCTCTGTTGTTGTCGATTATTTTGTCTGTTTTTAGTCAGCATTGTCGTAATAAGAATTCAGCTTTACCTTATCAAACCAGTAAGCCTTTTTGTCAAATAATTAGAAGTTTGTAAGTAATTATAGTAAGTAAGTGCTAGAGGGAGATAGTAAAAAATCTTTTCGTAAAACCAAGGATCACCTTTTAATTGATCTGTTTTCTAAGTTAGAATTTTTGACTGTTAACACAGAGGCTGTATTGTTAAGTCGAAGTATTCTGGGAAAGGGACAAGAATAAAGTGAGTTTGTTCAATGTTTTTAAAGGAGTGTCAGGTCCAGCTACAAGCTTTATTTAAAATTCACTGCTTCTGCTTCTGTTGGATCCCGAGCCATTTTTCTGAGCACTGTATAGGGTGGAAGTCTGCCAGTTGGAACACAGGGGACAGAGCTGGGGTGCCAAAGGAAGGGTGACTGGCGGCGTAAGCAGCTTCGTCAGCTCCTTCTTTCCTCTGAGTCCTCAGAGTGGGAACAGAGCCTCATTAGAGCCCTGACTTCCTTAGTAGAAATTATGCTAGCCCTCGGAGTTCCAGGGGACTCAAAACCATTTATTTTTAGGAATGTAACTGTATTAGTGCATGTCTGCTTTAGCCACTGACTCATTCTGGAATGAGAATAATTTCAGGATTCATCCTCCATCCGTCATCCAGAGTCGAACAACAGATGCAACCTTTACTCTAAAATTTCAGAGAAATGAAATTTGAAAGGAAGGCATGTGTTTGTATGTACGTTATGACTTTCTTTTTCTTGAAAAGATCTAGTCCAGCTACTGCTGTTACCAACTCAAAACTACTATTTATAGTTTCCAATACCCCACCTCAAACTTCAGTTTTCACTTCTTTTCATTTATTTTACCATTTCAACCCAACTGGCCCCAGCTTCTTGACTATGTCATTATGTTATGGTCTTAACATTTCTTTTAATTATGTACAATATGCTCATATATCTATACACATATATATGTATGTGTATGTGAATATGTATATATTATTTCTGTAAAGCTTGGTGTTACCTGTCCTTCCATATTGTCCTCCATTTCTTTCATATTCTCAATATCCATTTAGATGGTCAAAGAAAGATGAGTAGTCCTCAAACAACAACCAATAACCACAATATCATTCATAATGACACCTCTTTTTACCCTTTGTGTAACGTTGTGTCGAGAGCCTGACATAGAATTTTATAAAGATTTGTATTGAGAAAATGTCAAGCTGCATTTTAACAACAATAATAATAATTTTCTACATGATTATTCTTCCAGGGATAGATATATAAAAGGAATTCAAGGAGTTGTATAAAATTTTATTATTGATATTATCTTTACATTTTGATCAATCTGAATAGTTCTTGAAATTAGAAAGATTTCGCAAATGGTGTGCTATGTTCTCTCTTTCCCATCTCATTTCTATTCAAGGCCTCTGCAATATCTTTCTTAAGCCTAGATGTTAACTATCTGACTATCCTTAAGATGTGTGAATGTCCTCCATTTACCAGAATCACAAAAACATCATCTCCTAGGGCCGTAAGAGGTTCCAAATGAACCCCACGTAACACTTTACTGGGAAACCAGAAAATACTGTCAGATAAACCCTAGTTAGTTAAACATAGACTTTGGAACCAGATTGCCTGGATTTGAATTCTGGCTCTTACATTTAGCTATTGGTTGACCTTGGGAAAATTATTTAATATCTCTATGCCTATTTCCTCATCTGAAATTGGAGATACTAACAGTAACTATCTAACAGAGTTGTTTTGAGTATTAAATAAATTCATATTTGTAAAGTGACTAAAACAATAGTGTCTAGCACATAGTGTTGTGCTGTGTAGGCTTTTTTTATTATTTTCATTATTATTATTATTTAATATATGAGTCTAATGTAACATAATAACCATTATCTCTTCCCAGAGAGCAAGATATTTAGTGTCAAGTTATCCTAGGTGCCAAACATTCAAAATAACACCACTTTAAAAACTGTTTAAGAGAGAAAATTGTCTACCTGATTTAACAGGTTGTTATGTTGATAAAGGCATCCTCAACTTTCCGAGATGCACTCTTGAGCTCAAATTAAATTTCTGTCCTCCCTGGAGTTGTAGAAAGCTATTAAGTTCCCCTTTTCTGTTATAATCATTCCAACACTGGAAACTAATAACATTTCTGTTGTCCTTGCTGATGTCAACATCACATTACTTCAAGAAACTAAATTCTCCAACCCAATGACTCTGTCTCCCTTCTGACGGAGCTGCTCACAGCCACATACTGGACCTTGTCATTGCTTTGACTTCGTTCTTGGACTCCGAAAATATTCTCTTAGACCACAGTTTTCTTTCTTTTCAACTTAAGCTGATCTTGACCCTCAGCATAATCTTCCCATTCCCAACACGTCCTGCCCATCAGCCCCTCTGCCTTTATTTGGCTCCTCTCTCTGTATCGTGGGTCCACTCACAGTGTCTGAGGAAAGATGGGAAGAGAGCTCTCCTCAGGAGGGAGGCTCTGAAAGATGGGGCTATGGGGACTACACTGTTTATCAAGGGCATCTAAAGCAGCAAAGGCAAAGAAGAATCCAACAGTTGAAGAGAAAGCAGAAGATCATGAGCCAGTGCAATTGTACAGTTCATGGGGCTCAAAGGATGAAGCAAAGCTATAAACAGGAAAATAAATCATAGGGTCAGAAGTAGGAGGACTAGGGCCAAGATGAGACGGAGCTTGGAATGGGCAAGGGCACACATTTCAAACCTAAGGCCAAGAACAATTCAAGAACGTTGAAGGCCTGGTGTTAAGGCTCCTGACTCCAGGCTTCGGGGATAGGTCTAAGAGCTCAAAGGAACCATGCTGTTACTAATGCTCACTCAGCCTGGGCCCCATCGTCAGCTGCAACAGTAGAGCTTCCATTGACCTCTGTTTCATTTATCCCCATATTCTTGAGTTAAGTCTACTTCACCAAAAGCCAATTCAACGTTTTTCCTATAATCTGCTATTTTTGCTCCCATTCCCAGGCTGTGGAAAAGATATATATATATAGTTATATAGTTATAAGCTATTATATATGTAGTTACATAATATATGGTTATAAACTATTATATATATCAACTATATATATACATAGTTAAAGGATCATGGGTTTTCACACATGCTAATACTCAACAATCATTTTATTCACTTTTCCTCAACTCTTTAGCACTTTCACCATTATTCCTGACAATTGTAGATGTTCTCTCTTCTAATATACGGCTGAAAAATTTGAGAATGGAAACAAGTTTATGGATAATATTTTTAAAAAATATTAAATGGGGGGCCGGCCCGGTGGCGCAAGCGGTTGGGTGCGCGCGCTCCGCTGCGGAGGCCCGGGGTTCGCTGGTTCGGATCCCGGGCGCGCACCGACGCACTGCTTTGGCAAGCCATGCTGTGGCGGCGTCCCATATAAAGTGGAGGAGGATGGGCACGGATGTTAGCCCAGAGCCGTCTTCCTCGGCAAAAAAAGAGGAGGATTGGCAGATGTTAGCACAGGGCTGATCTCCTCACAAAAAAAAAAAAAAATATATTAAATGGGTTTTAAATGATTTGGCAACATAAGATTAGGACTTAAATAGTTACTAGAGCTATACTTTGGGTGGAATGTGGATGAAGCTGAGACACGATGGAGTGTGTGTGGTAAGACAAAAACAGAAGACGGGAGATGGAGCCCTGGAGACTGTGCACGGCTGGGTGTCAGGAATTGTGTATGTCTGTGTGTGTGTGTGTGTGTGTGTGTGTTTCAGGGGACTGGTCAAGATAGATGAGTGGTATTTGTGTCTGGTCTAAGCCATTCACCAAATCCACACTCAAGTTTGAAATTTTATAAAAAACAGTGCAAGAGAGTGCTGCAAAGCATCAGCATTTTTATTCTTCCTTCTAAGATAGTCTCTGCAATTGGCAAGTGCCAGGCTTGGTGAGGTTTACGGCATTCTCCTCAGGCCCTGCACTGCTGGTGGATGGGACCGAGGGATTCCCACATCTGCTTTCCTTGGCAGGTTTCCAACTCAGAAGTGCACTGGGACACCCTGAAAACCTACTGAGATCTTCCTCTTAGATCTCACAAAATAAATAGGATACTGCTTGTGATTAAATGGTCCCCTAAGGAAAAGTGTGTGTGTATGTGCGTGTATGTGTATGTTTGCATGTTCTGTCTTTACTTCTGTGCTTGTTCCACTGGGCTGGGAAGGCTAGTTATTCTATTCTGGACTGAACTGTGATGGAGACATGAATGTATTTGGAATTCCTTAGCTATCACACTTTTCTAATTGCTTTCTGCAGATATGTAATAACAGGAGAATTTCTGGCAGAAATTAAATTTGGCAGAAAGCCCAAAGTTGACTGGTTTCACTTTCCAAGCAAACGTTTTTGTGCAGTTCTAATTTTCACCTGCTCATGTGCTGTTCTGCTGAGCATTTTTGGTGATGCTGGATTTCGTGGTGGGAGACTCACAGGTTCACAAGCAAGAAGTTTATTTTTGCTCCCTCCTGGGAGCTCTAATCCCAATTTTCACATAACTTCTTTGTGATGCTAAATAACTTCTGTTGCAGAATTTGCAACTTGTTTTCTACTCTTTAAAAGGAAGCAAGAGAGAGAAGGTAACAAAATCTGTCAACAGGAACCATAAAAAGATGGGCTTTGAATTTTGCAATATTATTTCAAGACAAATTCATTCAATAAATGCTTAATGGGCATCCACTGTGTATAAGTCATGACGTTAAATGTTAAATGCCTCTGAGGTTGGCCATTTTAATCTCAACTGTCGGTTTACTTCTTGGCAATCTAGGAATTTTAGTTCGAGGTAGTAATAAAAATTTAATAACCATTTTTGCAAGAATATTAGGAAAAGATCTGCTACTCCTTGTTAGGCAAAGCAAAGGCTATCATTCTTAGAAATGCTGTATATTTCTCCTATGCCCACATAAGGGCCCATAAGGAGCATTTCTGGCCACTATATGATGGCCATCCTTCCATACTCACAATGTATGTGTTGCCATTTTGTAAACTGATGAGACTAAGAGATTCTTTGACTGAAATCGTAGTAGATATGGTTATGCAGGCTACTAGAAGACTTAAGCCATGGAACAGATGCTGAGTCCTGGCTAGTGGTCGATAACCTGTAGTTGTACTTAAATGTCTAAAATTTTAAAAACAATCGTTAAAGACAAACAAGGAGATGCTTAACTTTACAGTCTGCGTTTCCTTTCAGATGAGTTGTCTTAACACCGTAGGAGGTCACACTAAAGTGACTTGTCCATCTGCCCGAGGCTTTTGGTGCCTAAAAGGAATGGTCTAGAAAAGTGATTCTATTTTAAAGTTGTGAAGCCTAGCTTCATATGGAATTTTACAAACAGACCCGATATATAACTTTTTAATTGCTTTTTACATTTCACTCCCCTCAACTTCCCTCCTTTCACCTTCTACAAGATTTTAACTACCATCGGTCTAGGAAAACTTTTGTTTGCAAGTTTTAATTAAATTCTTTGTCGTTCACAGATGTTACTGTCTTAGTGTGCATGGAAAAGAGCAAGTTTCAATCTGAATAATATTTAAGGGCTGATTTTTACACTTCGCCCTTTAAAAGCAGAAGTGAAATAAGCATCATAACTCGAGTTCCTCCACTTACGGTGCACGTACAGGATGAGGTTTTGAAGCTGAGGGAGAAGAAACACATGCCAATGCCAAATTTTTAAAGCAAAATAGCTATAAATAACTTAAGGGATGATGAGACTGGCTAACTATGTACTCCATGGGTATCTTAAGCAGGGGAGACTATTAGATTACTTCCACTCTCTGGACTTTTCCTAGCACCAGCATATCATTAGGAATCTGACATCATCTCTTTCTTTTGAAGTTACAGCCTGCACTTGTATGCAAAGAGCATTTAGGGCATGTTAATGGTGACGGGGAGAATAGCCTAGCACCTGACTGATTCAAAGTTTTGGTACATTAAAATTATTATGGTTTTAATTTATATACATCCCTGTCCTAAATTTAAAAGACTGTTCAACATGTAGACAGCATTATCCATTGTCCTCTACAATTGTGGGGGGCGGTTGTGAGAGTACAAACATTTGAACAAGATGACAATTACTTTTCATTTTAGAGCACCTTAAAAGAAGCTGTAACTTTGCTAAGAAAAACAGTATCCTACATGGATTCTTAGCATTTCTGCTTAACATTAGCAGTTTTATCTTCTTACCCAAGATTAAATGATTAAAGATCATATGATTCTGAAAGTGTTCACTTGTCTAGGTAGAATTATTGTAAGTACGTCACTGTTCTGAAAGAGTGAATTTACTTCCAGAGGAGTTGGTTATTCACCAAGCAATATGTTGCATTATTTAAGCATTTACACTTTTCTCCTTGATTGCTTAGCTTTCCCAAATAATGTTCTGTAAAGAAAACATGTGGAATTAGTGTGGTTTCCCTTCTTTGATCAAGTCTATCAGCCACTAAATTCAAAAGAAAAACACATCAAAGTATGCTGCTGTTTGTGGACTTAGGCAGAGTCTTTGTTTAAAGCATTTCAAACACAGACTTACTTAAGGTCATTGAAAAGAATTTATATAAATTCAGACGCTGAATTTCTCTAAGACAAAAGGTGGATTGAATTAAGTGCATTTTATTATTCAAAGGAAAAGGAGGATTAGTAGGAGAAAAGCTGCCACAGAATCAGTTGTCTAAATCAGAGTCAGAATTTGATGATTTGGGCTTTCTTTTTTGTTTTTAATAATTTTATTTATTTATTTATTTTCCCCCAAAGCCCCAGTAGATAGTTGCATGTCATAGCTGCACATCCTTCTAGTTGCTGTATGTGGGACGCGGCCTCAGCATGGCCGGAGAAGCGGTGCGTCAGTGTGAGCCCGGGATCTGAACCCGGGCCGCCAGCAGCGGAGCGCGCGCACTTAACCTCTAAGCCACGGGGCCAGCAGGATTTGGGCTTTCTTTTAATATCCTGTGTCAGAATAAATTTCAGATACTAACCTTAACAGAGAGGTGAACTTTGGAAAGAGGGTGAAGAATCGGGGAATTCCTAAAAACAGATCCAGAAAACTCTAGCTGTTCCAGAACGATAGTGTAGAAATGATTTAAGGTAATAGTAAGCAATTAACTTTCCTACCTCTGCTTGGGCTCAACTTACAGGTGGGCATGCCAGGAAGATGTTTTTCAAAGCTGCAAATTCTTAAAGGTTCATCTCCATTATATTACTGTTGCTTATTTTTGATCTGTTGAGTGCCAACAGCGTGCTTGGAACTAAACAAAACAGTTCAGTACACATGAACTAGCTTCATATGGAATTTTAAAAAGCCTACGAGAGACAAAAGTAGATCATTTCAGGGAAAGACAGATTCTAAGCTAGTATGCATGAGTCATCTCCATCTACCAGCAAATTGCTTTGACCCCAGAATGAAATCACTCTCTGTGTATTCTGGAGGCCCTGATGGTTTTAGAGGTGCTGGTGGACATTTTCACCAGTCTGTTTCTGTAATGCCTTTCAGAGGAATACATATTTTCTGCTAATCATAGACTGAGTTTGACAATTGTCACTCTGTGGCTGAAGGCATGAGTACATTTGCTTGCCATTTCTCAAGTTCCAGCCTAGAAAAACAGGAAGAAGATGATGTTCTCACAAAGGCACTGCCCACTAGTAACTGAGCCACACATGAAGGAGGATTCAGAGACCTGGGGACCACAGGGAAGTTTGGGAAAAGGAAAAGCAGAATTGAAACAGTAGGAATAAAAAAGGAGTATGTTAGGAAAGAATGGGCGACAAAAAGAAGTTATATCAAAGAGCCAGCAACTCAGGGAGAGGTGGAATAATGTAAAATGATATGAAATTTCAGGATTTTCTAGAACAGAAACTTTAGGAAGAAAGGGTTGGAAATCAACTTAAATAGAAGGAATACTCAAATTAACTAGAAAGAATATCTGTATTCAAACTAACTAAATATAAAAACACCTCTTCAGGGCCAGCCCAGTGGCATAGCAGTTAAGTTCGCATGCTCCACTGTGGCGGCCCCGGGTTCACAGGTTTGGATCCCGGGCGCGGACCTACACACCGCTTGTCAAGCCATGCTGTGGTGGTGTCCCATATACAGTAGAGGAAGATGGGCACAGATGTTAGCCCAGGGCCAATCTTCCTCAGCAAAAAGAGGAGGATTGGCAATGGATGTTAGCTCAGGGCTAATCTTCCTCACACACACACACACACACACACCCCCACACACACACAAACCTCTTTATTTAGGGGTATTCCTCACAATGTAGTTTTACGATGCATAGGTACTTAGTGGAGCAACAGAGGAACGAATCATAAATGAGGAATCTTGGATCCTTCTCTTTGTCTTTGGTGGACAGCAAAAAGGGCAGCAGAAACTTAGGGAGTGGCTCAGTCATTGCCACCTGGCTGGTCCAGGCCAGGGTTCACAGTGCCAAGCCCACTGCTCAGAGGCCTCTTAGGGAAATGAAAAATGTAAATAACTTTGAATGATGGTTTCATGATTTTACCTAAAATACACAGAGCAGGGGAAAATGGGAGGAACCATTTTGGGGGAAAAGGAGCAGATCTGTCCCTAAAGTGTGATAGACTAGGGTGACTTTCATGAACTTTCCATTTTCAGAGGACTGCCATGTTGCTTGCTGGTGAAAAATTGGTGGTTCATCAGCTAGTGTCAAAAAGACAGATAAACCAAGACTTTGAATGTCATATACATTGAGTAAGTAATTTCTTCTCGTTCATATTCTTTCTCCATCCCTGTGACCATATGAGTAGGACAGTGCCAGCTTCTTCACCCCAATCTCATCGTGTCATTTTCCATTCTTTCATGATTTATTGTGTTCCCATTGTTTCAGGCAACATGGTGGATACTTGGCTTATAAAGAGGAATGGAATGTCCCCACAGAAGGCTTTAGATTCGGGTGGACCTGAGTCAAGTCTTATCCTTATTGCTGACTAGTTTTGAGATTTAGAAAAATCTCATAACTTTTCTTATTCTGAGACTTTTATCATCTCAAATTATCTGGATGATAATATCTAGAGTATATAATAATCACACCTAGGATGACTGGAAGCTAGTGAGCATTTATTATTTACCATGTGCAAGATACTATGTAAAACTCTACTTTTGTGAGATCTCCTTCAGTTCTCATAGACAATCATAGGATATTGGTTGTATTATCATTTTCATGATATAGGTAAGAAGAAGGAGGCTTAGAGAGGTTAAACAATTTGTTTAAATTCAAAACTGTCAGAGATAGAAGCTTCTGGGTCCAGGGGTGATGGTTGATCTCCTTGGGGGTCTGCCTCCTCCAGGATAAAGTGCCCAAGACAGAACCTGGTATAAAACACATTTACAAAATTAGTTTAGCTCTGCCCTGTGGTGGAGGATATTGCATGTTGGTGGAAGGTCAGAGAAGTAGGGAGGACAGAGGGACTCAAAGATACACTAAAAAGTGATAAGTAATATAAATAGAAGAATAATTTTAAAATGTTGGAGGAGCACAGCAGAGGGAGGTACTCACTGCTTGGGTTAAGCGGGGACAATCTGAAGAGAAATTGAGCTACTATGAGACTATGCATAAGTGACTTTTCAACCTCATTAAATCTGATTGGCCTTTATCCATTTTAATCTAATTTCATCCCTATATAAATAAATGTGATTTCAGGGTTTGGGATGCAGCGTGGGTGCCACCAAGTTCCTCAAGACTCCTCACCTAGGGAGGGCTCCATTTGGTATGTCTTCAGACAAGCCCACTTCCTTAGCAGGGCCAGCCATCTGGGAACTAGTTTTATTCAGAAGTCAGCATATTGCAATGATGCAGCCTGTTGTGTTTCTGTTTTTAGAGATAAGGCCAGATCAACACTTTTTAGAATATTGTATTTCTTGAATATCTCTCTGGTGTTTTTCTTTTCTTCTCTTGTCAAGTAGAGCAGAACCGAATATAATGGTGATTAATTCATGAGCACTGTGCTAGGCCAATAGTAGATGGGCAGTAGACGTTTATTGAATGCATGACTAAAGCCTTAAGAGGAAAGTTTATCAAATACCCTCATTGTATACCTGGGATGCAGATTTAAACAAGGGGATACTTTGATGGAAGTATGACACCACCTCTCATGCCCTGGGGCTGAATAGACTAATAGAAAATGAGAGCAGTGGTCCTTGCTTTGCATTTTCTTTCCCTTATAGTAAAGTTCCTTCCTCTTCCTGTTAGCTTGGATCAATACCTAACCCCATCTCAAGTTAGATCTCTATGGTGACCAAAGAACTATAACTGAAGAATTTTACTTTGATTCCTAATTATAAACTCAACCTTATAAAGACGAAAAAAGAACCACTTAGAGTCGTAGAAATTCAGTTTACTGGTTTCCCTTTGATTTATCCCTAGATTCACTGAAATAAGTGTCTAGAAAGAATTTGTGTGTAGATATTTAGGAAGCAGAAAGGAAGATTCATATCCTTAATTAAAAAGTTATTTTATAATAAAATGTTATATTTTAATGAGAAATATTTACATAAGAGATTGTGTAGAGTTCAATAGCCTGTATTCAGAAATACCTGAACTCAATTCCAAGTTCAGTCTCTTACTCTATGATTTCATTTTTAGAATGTTACTTTCCTCATCAGTAAAATGGAGATAATACCACCTAACAGATATGGTTGTTATAAGAATTAGTGTGATAATACACGTAGAATCATTAACACATAATTGATACTCATTAACAGTAGTTATCATTGTTATAAAGCAATATAAGTCTGATTGTGCTAGAAAAATGTCAAACAAGAGACTTTTGTTGTAAAAATTTGCATCATCTACAAGCATTTAATGGTTCTAATTCATTTTACATTTCAAAGAAATTTGTCATTTTATTCAATTATTGATTTTTTTAACTGGCCAATTATTTAACTAAACTAAGAAATTAATTCAAACACATTTAACAGCAATATGATTAAACTTTCAAATATGCCCAAACTAGCAGTATTAATGTACTAGTGATTATCAAATTTCTGACTGAATTCTGTTCATTCGTAACTGCTCTAGTACCAGGAGCACTTCTTGTGAGATGATAGGAGCTTCAGAAAAGGGAAGACAAGTCTATAAAACAAGAAGTTATTACAGTTAGAAATGGCAATTTTGTTACTCAGAGAGATTAGAATCTAAATGGATGTTTAAGCTGAGCCTGATCTATAAGTAGGTGGACATTTCTTCTTTGGGGCATGAGGAATAACTTTAAAGATGTTTCCATCACAGGGTGATTTGTTTATATAAATCTGTGAGATTTGGGGGAGCTGGAACTGAAATATGCTTTAAAGAGAAGCTACTGTGTAGTGATTTCTGACTCAGACAGATGTACATAGGTGTACAGTGGATGCTTGTGTTAGTTTCCTATTGCTGCTATAACAAATTACTGCAAACAACAGTAGCTTACAATAGTACAAATCTATTATATTACAGTTTTGGAGGCCCAATTTCCAATATGAATTTCACTAAGCCAAAATCAAGATGTTAGCTGGCCCATGCTCCTTCCAGAAGCTCTAGGGGAAGATCTATTTCTTTGCCCTTTCTAGCTTCTAGAAGCTGCCTGTATTCTTTGACTCATGGACCTTTCCTCCACTTTCAAAGCCAGCAGTGTAGACTCGGCATTGCTCTCTTTCTCTCTCTCTCCCGCTCTCTCTCGCTGTGTCCTTCTGATGCTGTCATCAATTCTTCCTAACTCAGACTCTCCTGCCTCACTCTTTCCTTTATGAGGGCCCTTGTGATTACGTTGAACCCACCTGGATAATCCAAGATACTCTCTGCATTTCAAGATCCTTTACTTAATCACATCTGCAAAGTCCCTTTTGCTACGTAGAGCAACATATCCACAGATTCTGGAGATAAGGATGTGAACAACTTTGTAGGACCAATATTTTGTCTACCACGACACTGAATCTTTTCTTCCTTTAACAGGCAACTGGATGTACAGGATCTCCTCCAGTATCTGGTTAACTAGGAGAATACTGGTTAGGGAAAGGTTAGTAAGGAAGCAAGAACTAATCCTTTTTATAACCCTCAGAGATCTGTTTTTGTAATGTGTAAAGTATGGTAATCAGGTGAATGAATGGATTTTGGGGAAGATGACAAGTATATACACAATAACACAATGAATCTGGGGGGGGATAGGACCACATTAGTCTAAAAAGTGGAATATGATTCATTGTGTTCATATGCTGGATGGATGCCACAATATAGTATTTGTGCTGTCATGGCATACACTTCCATTCATTTTACTCTTTGCCTTTTTTCTCTGTGTTTTTTAAGAACTGTAAATTAATGCAAGATTGCACTACACACTTGCTCTTTCATTTTATTCTCCATCTATCTCTTGGTTTTATAATATTCAAATGAGGGTAAAATATATAAAACTCAAATTGATTACAAATTCAACTTGGCAGCGGCATTCTGAATGTTTAAAAGAGATGAATTTTATTGTTAGCTGAGGGATGTGCAAATATTAAGAATTATAGAAAATTTATTCATGCTAATGGCTCTGAGTCTACGATATGTCCATATGTTTAGATTTGATAGAATTTAGTTCGTCACTCTCCCAATTTAGTTCCAAATCAATTTTCCGAGGAGTGAGGAGTTGACTTCTCTATAATGCACCCAGAACATAATGGCGAGGCTGTTGAGGTATCACTGAAAGTATGCTTGCCTTCTTGAAGCTGGTGTCTGTGTTTGTGTCAGCTTTGGGGGCTTCCATGTGACATGCCAGCTCACTTTCTGCCTAGCTCTTAGTTGTGACTAAATAAAGGCTTCTTGAATTGATTTTAGAAAATTTCAAAGAAAAAATCATTAAATTCTTGTTTTTCTGCTCGAGTTCAAATTACTATTAAACCTTAGAATCTCTTTTGAGTCATAATTATACACTGGATTAGCAATCTAGGACTATTTTTTGTAGATTTTCTTATTGCATATGCAGTATGAGTCAGTTCACAACAGAAGAAGGCATCTCTTTGTGTTTTTGAATTTTCCTTCATCTATTTACTGGGGAAGGTGATTGTTTGGGTTTGTGTTTTTGGTTTTTGGACACTTGTACTTCTTGAGAAGTAGCATAGAATTGTAGTTAAGTCACAGCACTTGGAACCAGACTGCCTGATTCCCTTTCCAGCTCTGGAGCTCACCAGCCACCTGAACTTGAGCAAGTTTTATAACCTTTCTGTGTCTCTGTTTCCTTATCTGTAAAATGGAGATAAAAAATAAAAATAGTCTCTACCTCATAGTGTGGTTGAAGGCATAAAATGGATTAATGTCTGACATCTAGAAAGCACTTTATACATATTTACTATTTTTTTTTACTTGTGTGAATCATTCTTTTGAGTCCTTTATCTATTTCTCAATAATGTTAACAGAGTTTTTCTGACTTAGCATTCTTTACTGAAAATTAACACTTCAGCCTATTTATAATTGTCCCCCTCCAACCTTCCTTTTGTATTATAAATTCTGTCTAAAAGATTTTTTACTTTGAATTTTTTATACTTAGAAAGTCCATCTGAAATCATTTTGTGAACTATTTATATTTCTCTGAAGATTTTTTGTATTTTAAGAAGACATTTACCTCTTTGGTCCACCTAGTACTTCGTTTGTAATGTGCAGTGAGGTGAGGAACTCTTTAATGTTTTTCTCAAAATCGTTACCCAATTTTCCCAGCATGATTTGTTGGTAACGCTGCTATTTCGTCCCCTGTCTGCGTCTTTCTCTCTTCCACGTCTTCACATGGACGACTCCTTCATGTTTCAGTGCAGATGTTCTACTTCTCAGGATGCCTTCCCTCACACCTATTGCATTGACACACCAGGTGGATTATGTCCTCCCTGTAGGCTCCCAGCTCACCTGGTGCAAACTTATTAACTCTTGGGTTATAATTGCTTGTCTCTTTCCAATGAGACTGAAAGCTCTAGAGCATAGTGAACGTGTCTTATGCTCATTGTAGATAATCAATACTTGTTTAAAAATGAATAAGTATGTTAAAATAAATCTTGCTAATTCTATAATTCAAATCATTTATTTTAGAAATTTCATATGGCAAAGATGGAGGGAGATCTGTTAACATCACCCACAGCAATGATATTCCCATAAAATTCTCCTTTTTCTTGTTACTGATGGTCTGTATATGTTTCTGTACTCTGCTAGCCAGCATGTAGAGGCCCATAGTTGTTGCGAGTTCATGGTGAGATGTATCTTCTGTCTACGGAATAGCCGTCTATCTCATTTAACAGACTTTGTCTTGAACGTTCTTTTGCGTGAAAAGAGTATAGCCATGGTGACTGTTCTTCATTTATATTTTGCCTGGTAACTTTTGGCCCAATATTTTCTTTTTAGATTTTGTGTTTTGTTTTAGGCTTGTTTCTTGCAGGGAGTATACGGTTGGATTTATTTGTCTGTCAGTGTGAAGTTTGACCTGTATTTATTTTCATGACTCTTACATTTGATTTTATTTCTACCTTCTCGTTTAGGTATTATATTGTAGGTCCTTTGTTTGCTTTGTGGCTGACTTTTGTTACATGGACTGTTTGATTTTTTGTTGCCTTCTCACGTGAGCGCCAACTTGGATTCATATAGACTCTAGTTCACAAAACTAAAATTTCAGTAACCGGTACCTAGTTCTCTAATTCCTTTTAGTGTTCAGTGTTATAAGACGATATCTAAGGATGTCTGAATTTTGCTTCTTCATGACAGAAACTCTTCATGTGTCTTGATAATTGTAGAATTTTTTTTCCTTGAACTTGAAATGTTTTACCAGAATTTGCTGATATATTAGTGTTTTAAAATTAATTTTATTACTGGATTATGGTAAATATTTGTAACCTCTGCCCAAATTTTATTTTCAGCAAATTTTTCTTCTATTATATCTTGTTTGTTCACCGCACTCCCCCACCTCTCACTGAAATGCTGTTATCTTGTAGTTTGGATTTTAATCTCTGTTCTCTGTTTCTGGCATCTTCTTGCACATTGTTGTTAATATATTTGTGATTTTCTTTTCTGCAGCATATATTATTCTATTTACTGCCTTCAATGTATATGTTAATTCTTCTAAAAAACGTTAGTATCCTAGTTCATTTCTCATCTGTTTTCTTCTGATTTCACCTCAGCCAGATCTCTGCTGTAAAGCAGACACAGCTAATACCAGCTTCACACCCCAGACACTAGCAGGTGGTCTCTTAATGAAACAAAGAGGTAAAATATTTTATACTTTATTCTATACACTTTCACATTATCCACATTGTGTAGGCCAAAGCAAAAAGAAATAAGGTGACTCACAAAAATTTCAACTATATTTATGTAAGCCAGCTTTAAAGCACCTGGTATTTAATATCTATCTGTCATCCAATAACCTCCATTGTATTGTTACACTGTCATCCTTTCCATAAAACTTTATCCACAATTACAGTTTGGGAATGTGCCTCCAATATTTTGAAAGTAAGAAGAAATATTTACATTTAGAAAATGTGCTGAGATGGAATCTTGCTTAGAAATTGGATCATGATAAAGCACTTGGCTTTGTGAACCCTGCCACACTAGATATCTTCTAAAGAAACATTTTTCTGACTTGGACAGTATTTTTGAGCAATGCACTGATCCTAGCACCACATATCAAACATTTGACTTTTATTTACAAATTGTTACACTATAAAGAGCTTAGGATCATATTTATAACTTGTTATTTCAGATTTTTAGACAACTATTTGTTTAATGGGAAATGAGGATAGATTTGTCATTTATTAATGTTGTAATAACATATCATTTTTATAAACCACTGAATTCCATATTTGAAATTTCCTCAACAGCTAGTTAGAATGGTTCATAACAAATGTAGCAATGACACTTTTTAATGTCCCTTGATCCTAGTCTGTGCATATTTCTAAGAATTCTTTCACTGATAATAGAATTTGTGAAATTAGGAGAAAATTCCTAATTTCCTAATGTATTAATTACTTTGACTATTCCTCATTGTTTTCTATATCCGACTTCTTAAAGCTATTATGTTATCACCTCCAAGGAAACACAGAAGGATGACTATACCATCCCTTCTCTGACTGACTACAGGTGTGTGAATAATTCGCCAAGGAAAGAAGAGTATTCTGCCTTACATTGCACTACTTTGCTCATTAAAAAGTGCTTTGAAGATAGACTCACCAAAGAAAGTAAAATTCAGGAAAGCATAACAAATTTTGTAACCTGGGCAAAGTTTACTGTTTGATTGATTTAGTTTGTTACTTCATTTTTAAAAACTGCAGAAGAAAAGCACATGTTTGGCACTAAAGAAAATTGATCTCTAGTCACACAATCTCTCGTAATTTAAGAAAATAGAAAGTGGACAAAAGTTGGATCCATCTGTAGTATATAACTTTCTATATTACAAAAAATTATAATATAAATCTTTTCCCAAAGAACCTCAGAATTCTCATAAAAGACATTCTTGTCCTTGGTATCTAATAGTTTTCATGATAACAGCCTGTAATTTTTAGTGTTTTATTTTCTTTCAAAGTGCTTCCCTGTGTGTTCTTTCTGCTTTACAGGATTTATCCTATTACACAAAGAATTAACATTTTGTATGGATTGGCAATTATTTTCTTATCAGCAAATAAAACATTCAATATTTAAGGTACGGTGGATGCTAGGCCTAGCTATGCCATGAGCTCTGGAAATTTGAGAGAATTCACCGAACTTTGGGTTTTCATTTACTCATCTGCACCATGAATTATAGTTGTCCCTCAGTATCCACAGGGGATTGGTTCCAGGAGCCCTGCAGATACCAAAATCCTAGGATGCTCAAGTCCCTTATATAAAATGGCATAATATTTGCCATTATATAACCTAAGCACATCCTCCTGTATACTTTAAGTCATCTCTAGATTACTTGTAATAATTAATACAATGTAAATTCTATGTAAATAGTTGTTATATTGTATGGGTCAGGGAATAATTACAAGAAAAACAAAGTCTGTATATGTTCAGTATAGATGCAACCATCGTAGGCCTTTTGATCTGTAGTTGGTTAAACCTGTGGATTCAGAACTCGCAGATACGGAGGGCCGACTGTACCTCTAAACCCCAGAGACAAGTAACTTCTAGTACAATGATTTTGTGATGTTAATATTTATAATGCTTTCTAACATAAATAATCACCTGGAAATTTTATTTTTCCCGTCCTCTTTTTCACAGGTCACTTTAGCCTTATAGCATGTTCCTCCATTGTCTGATTTGCATACTTACAGGTTCCATCATTCCCTATTTTTCCAAAAGATTTTAAGACAATAGCATCTTTATTTCTTCTTCTATGTCTCCTTTCTCTTTAAAGGTACCTTGAACTCATTTCACACTGTTTTCCAACCTCAGTAGCATCCAGGTCTTCTGAAACAGCACATTACTAGGTCAGGCGACCAATGTTCCTATCTTCTTTTCCACACATCTCTAAGAAAGAAGCTGTCTTATAAACCGTAAAAATTTACATCAGGTGCCATCAGCATTAAGATAGGAGCAGATAGGTGCACTATGTTATAGTAACTGGGCAGGAAGCATCATCTTGTTTTTCAGATGAAGAAATTGATAGATATTGACTTAGGTTAGGGAACAATATGGACACAGCTTATTAGCTCAAGGTAAGTTTTCTACTCCATGACCCCACCTGAGTAGGCAAAGCTACTGATGGGAAAAAGAGAGAGAGACAGAGAGAGGGAGATAGAGAGAGATTAAATTGTGGTGTCTTTTCTGTGATCAGAATAAAAGGCCACAAGGTAATGGAATCCAAATCTCTTAATACTCAGGCCACTGATTTCCTGACCATTAATCTTGCTCATTTCCCAGTAGGGTGAAAAATGATAAAAATCAAATATTTGAAAAGTAAATACTATCTGTAAATTTTAGCAAGAATGAACTGCTGACTTTCTGTGAAGATTAATAAAAGAATGACATTTTATGAATAATATACAAAATAAAATTTATATTTTAATGTGGAAAAACTTTAGGAGGTCATGTTCAATAAAATCTGTATAGTGATCATTCACAACAAAGTAAGAAGAGTACAGTTGAATATAAACTGAATTCATCTGTGCAGATAGATAATCTGGGGAAAAATTAAGATATATTTTCTTCAGCATCTGAAAGATTTCCAATGGTTTATGGAAATCTCTTTATCAGAATCAACTGGAGGAGTGTACTTTTGTATGGATATGAGGCTTTGGATAACAGGTGAACTTCAAAAATTACTGACATTTGTTGTGAACTTATCAGTGTTATACAATCACAGCGTTCATATAATACAACTTCTTATTCCTTTATATTTTGTATCTTTTTGAGAGCATGTTAAGTAAAATATATTTACAATTTTAATTAAAATACATGAAAATGTTTATTTGAATAAGAACTCCCAATGGAAAACCAAATACTCTGGAAGTCAAAACATAAATGATTTTTCATTTGTGCTGGGTCTCAGAGCTGTTGTCAATTGCTGTTGTCTTCACAAGCCCTAAAGAAACTAATAGAAAAAGCAGATAATTGAATAAGATGGTTCAGTGTAGGGGCTGGGGAAGGAGGTAGGAGGAAAAGAGAGGGGAGGCTATCTGTTACCTCTGGTTGTTTGGGTCTTGGTTCACAGTGATTAAATTAAACCAATCCAAATAACAAAGTACACCAAAGAGCCCTACTCTACGAGTCCCAGAAACTAGCAGCACTAAGGTGAAAGGCAGGGGGTACATGAATGAGTGATGAATATACATAAATACATATATATATATACACGTGTCTATGTATATATATATACACACATAAATACACACACACACACACACACCATACTCTGATTGGTCCCCAAAACAGCCCTTGAAATAACTTTGGAATTACAATTTTTTAAGGGTGAATAGTAGACCATCAAGCAGAGTGACAACAGCAAAGAACACAGGATTAAATAAGAAAAACTAAACTGGTTTTGAGACCAGCTCTGGCACATAAAACTAAATAACCATGAGAATCACATAACCATGGTGGGTCCTTATGTTCTTTTCACACAAGGAAACATTTAGACATGTTTCCTTATGCCTAAAAGGAGCTGGTTAGGCTATGTGAGCCTGTATGATCTCAAAGACCTTTCTGTTTCTAACAACTGTTATTCTGTGATCGTGCAATCAGTCTTCTGCTCTGTTTCCAAGTACGTAATTTCTACTACCCTGTATTTTTGTAAGGTAGAAGGCTTAAATAGGGAAATATCAGACTATTTGAAATGGGCGACTGACAAAGCTTTTTATAGTGGTACTATTATTTCTTTAATTCATAATATTATTTCTTTCTTATGTAACACATACCTCTGTGAACAAAAGAAAAAAACCACAGTCTATAATTCTCATGGCATTCACATATTTTAGCTAGATCTATTTCCTCGAGGGTTGAGGGGTAGGGAGAAAAGCAAAGAACAATTTTTAGACTTGCTAAAGATTTAGTCAAATTATCATATCTGCCACTTATTAACTAATTGTGATCATGGGAAAGTTTTTTAACCACCATGAGTCTCTGTTTTCTTATGTATAACTTTTAGAAAATAATAGCACCTACTTCACGAGGTTGTTAGAGAGGTAAATGAGATAATTCTCTTATAGCATTTAGCGTAATAAATCCAACAGATTCAGAGTCAGCAATGTTCATTATTAACATTTTGTGTCTCTTAATAAGTAACTATTTCTCATCAGAATAATTGCAGCAGTAGGAGTGGGGACAATATTTTCTTTTGGTGTTGGCAGAAGCATATGCTCCTAGATAGGCATTTTGTAGTTTTGCTTGAAAGCTTGAAGGAAAGAGTGACCGTGAAACATCAAAAATGCTGTGAAATGTTGCATTTTGTTTTAGGAGACAGAGTTTTTAAATGCCTTCACTGTTCATGAGGTGATGCTATTTTCTTTTCAAAGCCTGACACGTATCTGAGCATGCTACATTTGTTTTCAGTGACTGTTGGCCCTAATAGGCCTGCAAGTGGATTTGCAGAAGACAGTGCCGCACGGAGCGAGGGTGTGTCAGACCTCCAAGAGGTGGTGTCCTTGAAGGAGCGGGTGGCGATGTACCAGGCAGCTGTTTCCAGGGGTGACTGCCGCAGCTTCTCTGCCAACGTAAGCTGCTCCTGGTGGTTTTGCATTAGGCAATGTGCTTATTGTCTGCCCTTCACATGCCCTCCTTGCATTGCAATATCAGAATACTACTGGACAGTGGGATAAAGTAGAGAAAGCACAGAAACAGCGTGAATCAAATCCAGAGGATCTGAATTTAAGCTTCAGCTCTGCTATTTATCAGCCTTGTGAAGTTGAGCTACTATCTTAACCCTTCTCAGAGCTTCAGTTTCCTTAACTGAAAACTGAAAAATGGGAATAACCATCTACTGCAGGGGTTCTTAGTGAGGAATCAAAGAGATCATTTATGTGTAAGCCATAAGGCACTGTGTAAATGTGTTATTATTGCCATCATTATTACTTAACCTATAGCTATTCTCCTTAGGAAGGTTGGGAATTAATTTCAAATTTTAATAATGTGGGTCTGCATGCTGCCCTCCTTGGTCTCAAGGATAGATAGTTCATTTAAATTCACTGGCAGTATAATTTCTTTTGCTTTTCTCGTTTCTCTGTATGCACTAAATCCATTAGGAATAGCTTAATCAACATAGAAATGAGGGAGATTAGCAATGTAGGCACTCTGCTAAACCAATTATGATTACAGGAAACAGCAGGATTCAGTAAGATCACCAATTTTTAGAGCCAATGCATAATAACGTCATATTCAAAAGAATTTGTTGGGTTCCATATTCTGTGGCCTTCAATCCACAGGATTTGATGAGTCATTTTATTAGTAGCAGCTTTATGGTTTAATGGAATATAAGGATATTCTTTTATAATTATAATTTCCAGATTAGCAAAGTTGTTCATTTAACCAAAAGAGAAAGAGAGAGAGAGAATAGCCAAAAAGGGTGGTATTCTAAAATAGCTACTCTTAACATTCTTCCTTACAAATTAGAGACAAGGCTGACTGTGCCAAACTCATTAACAATATTGCAATTCTAAATGACGTTTAAGTTTTTACATTGTCATTAAAATACATTTTAGACGCAGCATAGATTTTGAGTGAATGTACGGAAATGACATGTGGCTAAATCACTTTCAAAACAATAGTATCACTCTAGCGGCTCCGGCCAGTCTTCTTAGATAGCACCCTCTGCTGGATCATTAGGGAAGTTTACTACAAATTAGTCAAAATTGGAGAAATGATTCTTGGGGAAACAAGTTGATTTTGAAAACATCTAGTTAAAGACTGGCTATTTAGTAAACACTTTTTTTATTTAGGAAGACCTTTATCTTTCCAGGCACTAGGACAGTATACCATAAAACAAATTTGTGTAAGGCATGATTTGTATTTATAATGTGCTGAAAAGAGAATATTTATATTGGGCATGTAAGGAAACTAAATTATTCCACAATTTAATGCAAAAATTAAAAAATATAAAGCTATTCTGAAGATAGTCTATGTATAAGAAATTTAACAATCCTTCTCTTTCCTGCCCATATACAGACAAAAAAAAAAAAAAGACCTGAGGGGAAGTGATTTGTGGGAGATGATGTAATTAGATAATGACAAAACCACGCTAAATGCCTAGTCTCTGGATGCCAGTACTCTTTTAACTGTGTTCAGCTGCCTCCTCTCATACACGAAAACATCTTTGGCCCAACAAATGCCCTACTATTTAGCTTTGCCCTAAGTAAATATTGTGGGAAAAAGAGCATATCTATTGTCTCAGAGAAATCCTGATAAATATCTAAAGAAAAGCAAAATAAGCCTTTTTTGTTCAAAAGCTTATTTGGTCAGTTGCATCACATGCTTATTAATTTTTTAAAAAAATCATGGAAACTGCTGTAACTGAATTTCTCTCTACACAAATAAACCAAATATTTTATGTGCAAAATCTAGAAGTGCTGATGCAGCCCCAAACTGAGTCCATTATATTTCAATCACACTGAGATAGCTGACAACGATCAGTTTCTCATTGTCCTAGGCTCAGCCAGATGGCGTTTGGTTGAACCTAAATGAAAGTCACGCCCATGAAAAGGCAGCGGTCTGCAGAAGCCACCCAGAAGACAAGGGGGAAGTAACATTTGCTGAGAAACAAATTGAAATGCCAGATTCTGTGCTGTGCAATTTTATTTCCTTTATCTTCTTTAACACTCGCAAGAAATCTGTGAGAAATATATTGTTATTCCCAGTTTATAAGAAATAAAACTGAAGTTCAGGAACTCGAGTCCAAGGCTTTAAGCACGAGAACTGGGATTAGAATCACTGTCTGTCCAACTCTCCAAAGTATATTATTTCTACTTTGCCCTAGAACCCAAGGACAGTTCTTTGTAAAGGAAATTGATGATTATATAATATATTTACTTAGGCTTAAGTGTTAGATGATTATATAATATATTTACTTAGGCTTAAGTGTTAGGTATTTAAATTAACTTATTGTTAAAATAACTTAACACAAGCTAGGTTCTGTGTTAGATATTTAAATTAATTTGTCAATAAAATAACTTTATTTTTGTCATACCCATTAGATTCCAAATCTTATTTCTGAGTCCGAGAATAAGAAACCTAGAATAAAGATAAATATGAAAAGGTTCAACACAAAGCAATCTAAGTTATGTGGTCATTGATAATAACACAGGTTAGTTGGGATGTTTAGTACATGGAAATAAATAAGGCAAAGTCATGGGCGTGATCTCCCTCTGAGCAAGGAAACATTACTCCAGCTCACGACTACAGACTGCTCCTTGGGTAGGTCCTGCCATCTCGCATATGCTGAGATGTTCAGCTGAGCTGAACAAGGAAACCTATCACTACCACTAAACTACAGCTCCAAGGACTTGCCTCTCTTGGAGGGGTGAGCAGAGCAGTAGTGTAACCACAGTACCAGGGGTCTTATGGTAGTGCTAGCATTGCTAGTAAAAATAATCAACTGTATACATTTTTGCATGTGTAACATGGCATGATTCCAAAGCACAATGCTAAAGGAAAGGAATGGGCATATCAGTTTTTTAATCCACTTGGTAGATGCAAGGCAACCTGTTCAGTATAGGAACTGACATTTTTGTGAAAATACATATACTAGGAAAGTATCCATTCATTAGCATAATTATTGAGGCTTACCAGATTAATTTGCTCGTGATTTGGACATTGTTTATAGTTGTCTGAAAGAGTAAGGTTCTTCTTAACAATAATTATCTTAATTTCTATAATTTAATATTTATATATTATCTGTACATGATCAATCAAGGAAGGCCATTTATGTAAATTAAATGGCAAAGAGGATAAAAGAAATACTGTAGCCATAATTCACCCTTTCTCTTCTTTATCTTAAATTTCAAAAGAGATGCCATACTTTCGTGTGACTTTCACAGGTATCAAATGGCAGTAATAGACCAGGATTTACATTTGAAGTTTGTTGCAGAATCTGCAGTACGAATAAGTGTACAATCTTACCCCTTCTTCCCATACAGCCGATGTGCTTATTCTTAAACATTTGACAGTCCATGTAATTGGGAAAGGTTATGAACTTGATAAAGCAACCACTTGAGTACTTGCCAGTAATTCAGATAATCTTGAGTATTAATTCAGTCTCCAACATTTTGAAGTATGGGAAACCTCAAGACAGTAGTTGTGTTTTTAGTATCCATTTGCGAAACTACATATTTGGGTAAAGATAACAGGACCCTTTGAGTTCACAGTCCATGGTACGGGAACCTCAGCTCATGGGCATCCAGTTGCTTTCAGGTCTCAAGGCTTCCAGGGTTGAATCAGGACTGGGCCAGACCTCAGGAGACCTCCTGGGGATGAAGTGTCACTGAGTCTCCTCCCAGTTTCAAGAGGAACTGGAAGCTCCCTGGGGGGGAGCGGGTTGGCACAGGGCCTGTTTAATAGTAGTCATTCCATCTGGGCTTGAGTGCTTGCTGGGCTGGGAGTGTGTTGAATCATCAAAACCAAAGCCCTGAGTTACTGTGCTTCCCACAGGGGCATCAGATCTGAAAAGACTCCACCATGTTGTTCAAGTTGCTCCAAGTGGTACCTATTGAAAGACGTTCTTGTCTGTAAAATGCCAGTGATAGATTGGAATCTTTCTAGACTTAAACCCCCCTGATTCTCACACACCAATGCTAAGAGCTGAGTTCTGGGGTATGCCAATCCTGGAGTAGCTGTTTTTCTGCCTGTTTTTTAAGGCTAGTGATTAAGACAGACAGATATGGGTTCAAATTCCAGCTCCTACACTCACGCTCTATCTGTGAGGACTTAGCAACCTGCCTTACTTTCCCAAAGCTCGATTTCCTCATTTTAAAATGAGGATAATAAGTGTCCCTATCTCATAGAATTCAGAGAAGCATCAAATGACAAAACGTATGTAAATATTAGAAAGTCACCCAGCCCTGTGTACTAAGTAGTTGTTATTATTACTGATAGTAATATTTTTGCATAAGAAATACTCCAAGGCTATTTTGTTCATCCTTAATGACATAAATACATTTTGGAATGAGTCAAATTTTTATGATATTCTTAATAATGTGTTGCCTATATAGACATTTGGGATTTTAACGGCAACCTTATTGTGTGTTAAAATTGAATCAATTGTTCTAATTTCCACTAGTCAGTATATTAGTAGAAAAATACATTCTAATAGGTCTAATCTCTAGACATCAAAATCTATCTGAGATGAGAATTAACTCAATATTTTGAAGATCTTTCTGACTTTATGTCAACAGATTAATAAATGAGAAAACAACATGGAAAGATTATTTTTATTAAGGTTTTCTGTGAGGGCCTACTGAAATAATTGTGTATATTAATATCTTTTTAATATACATCCATCAATAATTGTCAACTATTTAAAAAAATAGTTTGAGAATTCCATCCTGAGTAGATGTAAAGCTGAATTTTCCTTTTTCTTAAATTGTCTTAGATGATGGAGGAGTCAGAAATGTGCACCGTGCCTGGTGGTTTGGCCAGAGTGAAGAAACAATTTGAGAAGGACAAAATTGCTTCTTCCTGTAATACCTATTCTCAGTACCAATACCAGCACCAGAACAGATCTGAGCAGGTAATGCTACTATAGTAATGGATAAATCGTATGTGGTTTAAGTGCTCTCACTTCAGTGCAGATGTGGAACACACATCCCACCCTCTTTGGTGGCACATTTATTTTCATTACTCATTAACAAAAATTGTGATTTCAAAATGTTTTAGAAAATCATCTTTAAAGCGTATCAATGTATTGTTTCACTTACTTGGAGCATTTTGCCACATTTCTAGGGAAGTATACTGGAATATTTTTCCTCCCAGCTTCTAATGTTTCAAACATAAACGAAAATTAAACAGCCTAAGTTAGTCAACAGGTAAATAGAAATGTTGAGAACAATGTTTATATTGAACCTCTGCTTCTAGGTTATAATTCATAATAAACTATCTGCTGGTTGTTTGCATAGATTAAATTTGAAGCATTATTCAGCTGTTTGTGGTGAGTTTTCTGTTTTCTTTAAAATCATCCAAAATTGAGTAGTAGTACCCAGATGTTACATAAAACTGCATAATGCAACTTCTAAATGTTATCTTATATAAAATTTTTTTTTCCCATTTCATTACTCCATTATCATATATCACCAAATATTGTCACGGTATATAATGATTTTTGAATATGAGAATCTAAGTACTAAAACTCATTACTGAGCCTGGCACTTTAAAAAATAGTAATTGCACTGTAAACAGCAGTACTTGGGCCCATGTTTTCCATGAGAAAGAAAGTAACCACGGTATTTCTGAAATTTTGTAGTGGAAGATAAAAGTGAGTATTTTTTAAGAAAAATTCCTAGGATATTTAGAGTTGCTTATGTTTTAAAAAATAAAGCAGTTGGGTATGTATGCTGGGAGGCAGGGTATATCAGACAGAATGATTAAAAATCTGACATGTGAGGGGCCGGCCCTGTGGCGTAGTGGTTAAGAGCGTGCTCCGCTGCGGTGGCCCGGGGTTTGCAGGTTCGGATCCCGGGCGTGCACCGACGCACCGCTTGTTAAACCATGCTCTGGTGGCGTCCCATATAAAGTGGAGGAAGATGGGCACAGATGTTAGCCCAGGGCCAATCTTCCTTGGCAAAAAGAGGAGGATTAGCACTGGATGTTAGCTCAGGGCTGATCTTCCTCACACACACACACAAAAAATCTGATGTGTGAAATAGTATTTGTTTTCTTTTTCTGGCTTTGTCTGAAAAGTAAAAAATGTGCAATATATAGGTAGCTCAATAAATTTATGGTAAAATTTCTTTTAATTTTGCCTCAAAGAAACATAATGTAAATAAGAAATTAAGATTGGATATACTTTTGGTCTAATATATAGCTGTTGCAACATTGTGTGTTTATTTGAACTAGGTCAACAACATCAAATAGTTATTATTAATAATTTAAGTAAACAATTCTACATAGAAGTATAGGTAAAGTATTTACAGATCCTTTATTTTGCAAGGCAGCAGTGTCATAGAAGTATGAGCGTTATGGGACTTGTAGATCTGAGTTCACAGGCCACCTCTGCCACTTACCAGCTGAGTAACATAGACCCAGGGCCACCTTCACAAGTGTATGCCCTGGGCAGCTGCACGAGGCCCCATGCTTAGACAGACCCTGCACTTAGTTTCATGTTCTGCTGTCATCATATTGAAATTCTTAATAATTTTGAACAAGGGACCCCACATTTTCATTTTACACTGGATCTGGCCAACTGTGTAGCCAGTACTACATGGACCAAATTCATAACCCCCTTAAGCCTCAGTTTCTGATGAGTTAAGATGGGGAAACTGATGAGTGATTTGTCTATCTCATGAGGTTATTGTGGAGATCTAACATAACAGAGCAATTTCTGTGAAAATATTTCATTACCCATGAAACTCAGTATCAGTTAGGACTTGTTAATATTGCAAAAAACAGAAAACCTAGCCAAAAGTGACTTAAACCAAAAAGAACATTATAAATGCACAAAAATGCAGTCTTGTGGAAGGGAGGTTTGATGTAAGCTCCAGTGGTATACTAGAGAAGCTGGCGTGTACCAACTCTCCGATTATTAAATTTTTAGTCACTTTGCAAACCAGATGATGTCTTGTTAATAGCTTGAAATCAGCCATAGCAAGAATAGTTATACCAGGGAAATTAATTGGCAAATGCAACAAATCAAGGACCTCCCTCCCTTCCTTCCTTCCTCCCTCCCTCCCTCCCTTCCTTCCTTCTTTTCAGAACCTCTTAAGTATCTATTACTTCACCATTGATATAAGGGCTCAAAGTACGTCCCTAGCATAGTGGCCAAGAGCACAGAAACTGGAGCCAAGATCACTTGGGTCCAAATCCCTGCTCCTTCACTTATTAGCTGTGTGACACAAGGCAAGTTTCTTAACTTCTCTGTGCCTCAGTTTCCTCAATTATAAGGTCAAAATTATAGTAGCACCCACCTCGTAGGTTTGTTAAGAGGATTAAATGAGTCATATATGTAAAGTGCTTAAGACTGTGCCCGGCCCATTGTAAACACTACACAAGTGTTTGTTAAAAAAGAAATTATCACCTTGATCATATTTCTTCGTTTTTACCTCTTAGCCTCACTTCTTCTCGGCTGGCCCCATTCTCATTCAGGTTTCCCCCAGATAGTAGTAAAAAAGATGCAGATAAAGAGTGCGAGTCCTTTCTCCACAAGTCCCAGGAAAAATCCTTACTGCCTGTAATTGGCTCTAAATGGAGCACACACGCTCCTCCTACAAGTAATTGCTATAGCCAGGGGATGATGATTGCCTGAGGCCTCTGTACCTGTTTACCTTAGTGGAAGTTCTCAGGATATGGTTATCAATGAAAAATAAATGGATACTGGGTAAAAATAAAACCAACCAACCAAACCAAACAAACAAACTAAAAATTATATATGCTATAAACTCCTTGCAAATGTAATTTATTATCATAAGCTGTAGTCCCTGCTCTAAGGATATAAGATACTAATGTGAGAGTAATAAAAAACCACGCACTAGAAGTCTGAATATCTGCGTGACTCTAGGCCTGTAGTCACCTCTCTGAACTTGTTTTATTATCTACCTTTAGACATGCTAATAATATGCCATAATTCCATAAGGAATGACTAAATCTCATAATGCAATGCAATATGAACAAAATATAAAGGAAACATATGGAAGAATAAACTAGTAAATACCATTTACTGAACTGAATGCAGAAGACTGGGAAAATGAAAGAAAAAAGTCATCTGTACCTTAGAAAATTAAATGACTAATTTATAATCCTTAAGGGAATTTCAGATACATGTCAAATTTGGTTATAGAGAGGAATATATAGAAAAATCATGTCTTAGATATTGACTTAAATTTTTAAAGCTATCTAAATACATTCTAAAAACTGCTTCTTTTATCAGCAGGGATTGAGGACGTTTACCGGTAGAGATGGACAGTTAATTCTGTCTTACCTAAGCTGCTGTCGGCTCTGAGAGTGTTTTCAGCCTCTTTGCCTGTTGAAAGTACTTGAGATTTATGTCTCTGCTAAGTCTGCCTCTGGCCAAAAAATATTTATTTTGTTGACATATAAAAATTAATATTTAAATTAATTAATTTAGAAAAAGTAATATCAATTTGGAAATCAAGTTTAATTAGAGCTAAAAGAAAGAACATTTGTTTTGGGTCTCTGACAATATTTAATGTCACAATTAGTAATAATTTCATAAGATGTAATAATTAAGTCCAATCTGCCTCTTTCCTTCCTAATGTATTGAAGTCAGATGTTTCAGGGTAATTTGTGGGCTATATGGTAATAGTTTGTCTGGGAGATGAGCAATGGGACTACCAAGTTTTGAAAATTAAGCTAGCCCTTCTGTTTGTGATTGATCAGACTATTTTACACCTGTTGAAAAAGAGGTTTTTAAATAGAAAAAAAGGAGGTATAAGATATGGGCACATTCATTTATGCCTGACTTTTTAAACGGGATGATGTCCTATTTATATATTCTGCACTTGTCATGCTTTATGGTTCTGCCTCTTTAACAGCAGCATCACTGCTAGCCTGTGAGTATCTGTATGTAAATTAGGAGCCACTCTGGACAAACAGGGCCCCTGGGAGAGGGAGGCGAGGGGCAAGGGTTCAGCTTCTCAGAAGAATGTGTTGGGGGTACTTTATTAGGCGGCTCTGGTAGTTAGTACTAACTGTCTTTAACATCACCCATCTAGATTCTGCTTTTCAAAACAGCCATGACTGATTCTGGTAGATATGAGGGAAATCCAACCCTCCTTAAGGGATTATAAGCCGCTCAACACGTCTCCTGTTGATATTTAGGTTAGAAATGTCACATCAACATTACTTCTGATTTTGTTTTAGGATTGAGTTCTCAGCATTCTATGCCAGTGAAAATCAATAGTTCCTTAATGCTAGAATGGAAGGGACCACTTAAGAGGGATGTTTTTAATCCACTCACTACAACAGGCTCCAGTGGGGAAGAACGTTCTGAATAATCCATCCCCTCATTCTTCAAAGGGTGTCTTGAAGTATGCTGGGGCAGATATTAGAATAAATGTGTTATTGATGGGGACTGCCATTGTCTCTTTCCTGAGGTCATTTTCACTTGCCCATTCTACGGTTTCTGGGTTTTTTTTAAGACTTTCTTCCTTTTTCTTAACAACTTTTTTGAGATATAATTTGCCTACAATAAAAGTCACCCATCTTAAGCGTACAATTCAATGGATTTTTAGTATATTAACAAAGTTGTGCAGTGTCACCACAATCTAATTTTAGCTCATTCACCTTCTCTACAAAAGTAAACCTTGGACCCATTAGCAGTCTAAGATGTTCCTTCTTTGTGCCATATCCTCACACTCAGGGTTTGACTTTCACCTTCTCATGTGAATTTCTTCTTCATTTTCTTTCTCCCATATTTCCGCGGTACTGAGTACCTCCTTTCATGTTAATTGTGAAGTCCTGGAAGCCTCTTCTTTTTCTCAAGTTGCTTATTTTTTTTCTTTTTAAGTGGCTTAAGTAGGGAAGAGCAGATGGAGCTCCAGAAATTTTGGGAGTAATCAGTGCAACACAGCGCTTAGGTAATTGCTTTTATGTGCAAATGGCTGCACTGAATCCACGTCAAGAGTCTCAAGTATTCCCGACCTTCGCTCCCTGCCGCCAACTCTGGTGTGGACCAGTAGGAAGCTGCAAAACAGAGTGTATCTTTCCCCATACATCTGCCATTGCAAAAATCCTAATGTAAACATTAGCATTTTGTAAGATTATGTGGATTTGGAACAATCCCTGGACAATTTTTGGTTGACAGAAAACATTTCTGACAGCTTGTGACAGATATAATCTGACATCTGTGTGTTTTAGAGTCTTTAAAGGTGACCCATAATTATTTTCTAGCAAACTAAACATATTTTTATCAGCTAAATGTCCACATTGCAAAGCATTTCTAGTATAAGTGCTTTAAACCTACCTTTAGCTTTCTGTCACACGCATAGTTTTTCAAGGTCATAGATTGCTATTAACAGCCTCAAGCTAGCCTAGATCTCTATCAACACACAAGGTTTTGACCAAAAGTGTGTCTTGAATTGTCTTCTAATTGCATGCACTATTTTAAAGTGACTATTATAACTTAAGTTAACCTCCTCAAAATGAGGCAGTTTAGAGTAATGGTTAGGCCTGCCAGCTCCAAAGTCAGACAACCCTGGTTATAACCCCCTTAGTTAGCCACCTAGTATCTTCTGTAAAATGAGGATGAAATAACAGGTGTGTTTTAAGAATAAAATGAGACGATCCATGTAAAACTCTTACTATAATGCCTGGCATATATGAATTGTTCAATAAACACCACTTATTATCCTTAGTAGTATTGCCACTAAAGCCAAGAGAGCATAATCAAGTGGTAATTATTCTCAAAGTACAATATGATTCATAAATATCTAATGTATTTGTAAAACGGCAAAGAAGGATGACACTGATCTGTACCTCGCACCTTAGCTTTCTTTTCCGTTCTTTGGCCCTGGGAGACAGAATCATCATCTCCCAGGAGCTCATTAGGTAAAGATTAGTTTAAAATGAACGTCCCTGTACATGCTTTGGGCATGTGTTGCTCTGGAGTAGTCAGTAACTGTAGTGCATAATTAAAAAATTGTAATAGGAGGTCTTCTTTTGAGGAAAAAGTGCTTAACCCAAATTCTAGGAAATGACAAGATGAGGCAGACCTCCAGAAGGCTGAGGAGAGGAATAGGCACAAAACGTACTTTGTGCAGGCACGTTGGAGCCCTGAGATGCCATTATGAATAAAAGTTTGTTTTTTAAGTGGGAGCAAATGAATAACATAGCATTTGCTTTTGAAGACTGCTTTATTCATAGTATTGTGACAAAATGTACTGAAAGGAAAATAATATAATTAATATATGAATTGAATCAGGCAGGAGAGAAAAGGCTACACTGCTTGAATAAACGAGGAAAAGACGAGAAGTTGAGAGAGTGTTGATTTTTTTCCATTTCTACAAGTGTTTAGTTTCTCAACATGTTTCAGCTGATGCATGGAAGGGAACGAAAAGTATTTGTAAGAGGTAGAAGCTAGTTCATGACATTTTCTGGTTTGTGCAGTTGAAACAATGAAGATGACTATATTCCTACAATTGGCCTGATCAAATATGGCAAGTGTTTGTTCAACATACAATGCTGATATGTGCAAATGCTAAGAAATGAGGGGCCCTATTTGCCAGAGAACTGTTTCTTTTCCTTTGACACGGGCTAGGGAATCAGCCTGACCTTTCTCCAGACGGGCCAATGAATACACAAGAACCTCCCACAGGCTGAGCGATCACTGCAGGGGCCCGGTGCATGCTGGGTGCCAGCGTGGTCTCAGGGAAACACAGACCAGAAATGGCACAAGCCTTGTCCTCAAGAGGCTCAGTTCAGTTGACTGGAGTTATCTGTTAACCAAAACATCCCAGTTCCTGACTATGCCCTGCAGTAAACCAGCTTTGCTCTACACTAGTAATTCAGTTTTCCTTTCAATTCAGCAAGAGGGGGAAATGCAAGCTCTGATCCAGTTGTGGGTTTGTAGATGCATATTTAATGAACTGACTTTTTTCCCTCTACTCTTGCATTCAAAACTATCTCTGTTATTCTCATGATTGCTCATTCATTACTGCTTTTCCCACCTGTGTCCTGGCCACTGCAGCTGGTGACCTCCCATTACTCTAGCTCTGCTTGTGTCTCCTCTCTTTCTACCCATGTCCACCTTCCTAGACCTCTGTAGGTCGTGGCAGAATCCTATCGTTTTTTCTACAGAAATCGAATCGAAAAGAATTATATTTTGTGAAAAATTCCTTGCTCAAGTTGTGAAGTAAATTCACTTCATTTAGTAGTGTTTTCATCAACTATGAGGAAAACAAAAGCAAAAACAAACTGAATTCTGTGAGAACTTGTGTTTCTCAGGATGACAGGAAGAGAGGCTTTCTCTACAAGCCCCACAAACCACTCTTTCTTCTCCCGATTCCATGAAGGGCTGCATGAGCCTGATCTGTCTAGAAATGCACCCCACACTCCGTACAAAGCCCCTACTGTGTACCTCTACTCAGACCTCCCTGGGTTGAGGGCCAGGAATGCAGTGGTGGTAGGTTTCAGTGAATCCTCTGTCTGCTGGTTTCTACATCACTCTGGACCTGATGCAGGACATCTTTTCAGGGCCCCTGACACATCACCTTCTACCTCTTCTCTGACTGCATAAGGATTTAGAATCAAGTCACTCTCCCTGTTAGGCTGGGACATGGAATCTAAGTGGGAGCTTTGGTCATCTAAGTCATCTAGGCCCTCAGTGAGTGGTCCTCAACTCTGGCAGTATACTGGAACCCCTCGGGGCAGCCCAGGTCATTCTGATTTAATTATTCTGGCATGGGATCAGGGATCAGGGAACGTTACAGCTCTCCAGGTGATTCTAAAGTGCAGCAATGAACATGAGAGTGCCAACCCGAGCCAGGATTTGTTTTCCCAGAGATGACCGCTCCCCTCATAGTTTCTCATCTGTGGCTTCTCATCTGCCCACCTCATTCTTCTTCACTCTGATAGCAGGGCCCTTCTGTTTATATTGACATTTCTCCTGAGATGCCTACTGCAGTCGAAGACTAGAACAAGGGACTGTGGAGAACAGAGAAAGCAAGGGCTTCAACAAATCATGGGGAAGAAAATAAATATCAGCCAAATAACCAATGTACTGGTTCCCTCAAACCCTGTTAACTCCTTTGTTAATGGCAAATGGTATTGAAATAGTGTTTTATTTGCATACATAAAGATATATTCAGATATTAAAAGTAAACTAAATAATAGAATGATATAAATGAACTAAAGAAAGATATATCAAAATGCTAAAAATAAACCAATTAGAACAAAAATAAACTAAAAAAATTAAAGAATTTATTAGCTTAGGTCACACTGATACACCAATAATTAATTAAAACTGAGATTTAGCTCCTTAATTATTGCAATCTTTCATTAAAAAACTTGAGCTTCATTGGATTATACACTCTGTACACCTAATGTTTCTTGAATTTGTACCTTTGATATTTCTGTACAAACAATATTATTTTCTGAAAGACACAGGACTTAATTATGAGTGATAAATTTTATTAAATAATGCAGTAAACATGCTTATAGTCATTTGGCTCTTTATGTAACTAAACCAATGTGCAGTCTCCACCTGGGATACGAGGTGCCCATAAAGTACAAGAAGACTGTCTTCTGTGATCTACTGACATCAATCACATTACTTTAGAGCCACACACTATAACTCTCAACCTCTGCTGTCCCCAAATGAAGTTGATGGTAATTGCTACCCTCTGCTGAGGCGTGACCATGAAGTCTCAGCCATGGTCCCTTTACAACTTCCAATTTCAGCTCCTTTCTGAGGAATCTGTTGGTATATGAGTTCTCCTGCTAGTGCATAGAGGGATTCACTCCTCCCTTTTCTGTGGCAGCGCTGCACGCCATTCCAGTGCATCATTAGAAAGGGAAATTCATTCCAACCCCACACTGTGAAGACATCGGCAAAATGTCTGCCTGGGTCTTTTGTGGAAACTCTATCTTCTTGGTGAAACAGTGCAGTCTGTCCAGTGTGTGTATTCAGCCTGGATTCCTTTACTGTGCTGAAAGTAACTAAATGAACTAATCTGCCTGGTGGCTTGCAGGGGTTTAGAAATATTACCATATGAAGGGTGCCCTGGAACTGTTTCTCAGGCATTTGGGCCTCAGTGGATAGTACAAATACTCAGAAGTAAGACTAAGTTGCAAGCACAGATTCAATGCTTTCAAAAAATCCTGAATTGGTTGCTTTTCTTGCTACAATGCATCTTTGTTGTTCTCCAAAATAGAATTTGTATGAGCAACATTTACCCCAATTACTGGAGCACTGCTACCACAGCTTCTCTTCTTAATGGTATTGTAGGTTTTCTGTTTCTGTAAACCTATTTGTTCTGATAGAGCCCATGTTCAGTTTCATTTATAGAAGATAAGTGCACTTACAGATACGCCCTTCACTGCTTTAAAGTAAAATGAATTAGGATTCTGTTAGGAAAAAAGGAGTGGTATTGTTCTTATCACAGGGCCCGGAGTTGTTGAGACAGTGTCACCTGGACCCTTTCGCCAAATACACAAAATCACAGCACAGAGTTTCATGCTCTCCGTGCTTGAACAGGTGATCTCAAAAAGTGTTGGATGTTGATAAAGATGTAAAACACATATGTTAACATAATGGAATTCTATATTTTCTTTTATGGGAAGGAGTGGATACTCAGGGAAAGTTGGAATAGAAGAAGACATGTGTGTGGCCCCTTTTTCAATGTGAAGTCTCATATTAGTTTAGAAATATAAATGTGCCCTTCATATAATTACACTTGACAGAATACTCAATATAACAAGTATAACATGTATATACAGGTATAACATGTATAACAATATAATACACTAATTAAAAAGCTAACTTTATTTTTAATTTGTTAGAATGGCAAGCCACAGAATTTTAAGTTCTTAGGTTTTGCTAGTTTGTGAGGAGCAAGGAAAATTCTAACAAAAGAAACCATTAACATTACACAATCGTTATGCTTGTAGAGCTTAGTAAAATTGGCAAAATGTTTTTTCCACATAGTTACTTTTATGAAAATGGGTGTTTTCTGTAACCACTTGACATAAGAAGATATTATTAGCTCTTTCTGCTGCTTCTGGGTCTGGTATTTCTCAAAATAAACCCATCCTCATGGGTGTTTGAAAATGACTGGATTGAGTCAAGCTTGTCTATTCTTTTGTATGTGCATTTATTTATTAGTTTGCATAATTACAAATGAATTACCATGCTAAAAAAAACTGGAAAAACATAAGGCCTGAGAAAAGGAAGAGACATTAAGAGATTCTGTTCTTTGCACCACGCTATGGCGGAGATATGTTTGGGAAATTCTTCATTTTTTCCAGCTTCTATGTAAATCTCAACATCACACAACATGGGGTAAGATCATATCTCTTCTAACAACCTTTTCTTGTGCTTGTTCTTTATCCTTCTCTGTCGTCTGTGTCTTTTCAATTTTGAGACACCTCTAACTTCTGACATTGATTTTTATATTTGTTGAATCTTTACATTTGATGACCAATATTATATTTCTAGAAAAGATGTTTCACTGAATCACCAACCCTAAAATAAAGAAAGTAAAATGTGTAGTTATCTGATATAGTAGTGAAAAGGATATTATTTTGAAAGACCTAGTGATTTTTTTAAGAATTAATACACAATAAAAATTACTGCACATGACTATTGAACTTCAGAACTGTGCACTTCTTCAGTATATTTAGCTACTTGAGGATAATGGTGCTCCTTATTTCTTGTCCCTACTTTAAACACACTCTAAGTACATCATAAACGCATGTCGAATACACCACTTATTGCTTTTAGGTGTTAAAAACATTGGTTCAAAATGGCTGGGTGATGGAATTCTAGTTAATACACTATATTCATGCTGTATGGTTGGTATTTTTAAGATCTTGCATAGCATTCTTCCTTTACCTCCTTTTTCATGTATAATCAACATGTAGAATTCAAGAAGTGTAGAATTTTAAAGAATTAGACGTTATAGAAGTGTAAAGGTCTTGTACATCTCCTGCCACATACAACAGTCAATGGTAGCCCCTCCTCTCTATCTCCTCACTCCTTCCCCACCCTGTCCCAGCAGATTACAGATGAGGATTCTACTTATTTACCTGATTTCTCACTGGAATTGATAACAAATTCCAGCCATAACCCAACAGTCCTGTCTGCTTCTTCAATCCCATTCCATTCCCCATGTTGCTAGTAGATACATTCACCAGTGAAACTGCAGCTAATTACCCTTTTATTTTTTCCCTGTTTTTCCTTATTTTGAAGAAAATCCAACTGAACAGAGTAATTCAGCTGTGGTCATAATTAATAATTACCCTGAAATGCCTTGTTTGCTCAGATAATCTTGGAATGCTTACGTCAGAGCCAAATCTGTTTTACTGGGCTTCCTCCTTCTTGTTTGCGTTTTATATAAGGATTTAAAATGTCATTCCTCCCAGTGAACAAGACTGATGGCTGTAAAGACTCAGAGGGACAGTGAAAGGAGGCAGATGTGTATTATAAGAACTCTTTAGGAACCTCTTACCAGGCAAATTGTAACTGTCTCAAAGTCTTCCTACATGTACTTGTAATGTCACATGGAACATATATTGCCAAGAAATAAGCCCAAATCAGTTTCATTATAAGACATGAATAGTGTTTTCTACTGTTATCTGTTGCCAAAAATGAGGGGCACACATTTTCTTGTGTTTTTAACTGGTTTTCATTTAGTTAAGAAGACCTCCGTGTTCATAAATACTTTCTTAGCAGGGGTAATGGGCACTTGTCATTCTTAAATCTGAACCTCCTTCTATACTTAGGCACTCCACCACCCAGTAAGGCAGAACCGGCCTCCACTAGGAGAAGTGGCAAATATGGTACACTCATTCTCCTAGCCTTGCTGGTGTCTAGGACCCAGGCCCATGAACTAGACTGCACCAACAGACACCTCCAACTCAGGCTTGCATATAGAAGTAGTGAAATGACATGAGAAGCAGGGACTATGCAGAATCAATTTTGGTGATGGCTGGTGGCAGGAGATTAGCTACATCCAATTTCAAGAAATAACTATTGTGGAAGTGACATCCATTATATAGTATTAATGGCTTCGGCAATGAATGTGTCTGGTGTCCAGTGTCAGCAGCAAGGGTGCATTCGCCTGACGATTCTGCGGCATTATTCAGCACTGTTACCCACTACAAAACCTCCAAACCTTATTCTCTGGAATCCTGGAGATTCCATGAGATATACTCCACACCCCTACCACTCAATGTCTCTTTAACAAATTACTTTTCCTGTTTAAATCAGTCAGACTCTGAGGCTTGAAATTGGGAGCTGTGACTGATAAAAAGATATATAATTTACAAATCTTAACATTCTTAATTTATGTCTAGATGAGAGTTACACAACAGGACCTTTCAGGAAAGACCAGGGTGGAAAGAATTGCATAACAGTAGATTAAATCACTGTGAACTGACTGTTCACTAGGTATCAGTTCATGAAAGATAAACCATAGAAAAACTGGATAGATAGCACAAAGCCACTCTCTGGTCATGCCTGTATAGAATATTTCCATGTCCTAGCGACCAGGATGATTTGGAAGAGTCATAATACATACAGGCACATTTTTACTTATCTCTCCTTGAATAAGCCTTCCAAATGCGCTGCTTCTCTGGTGGAAAAGAAAATGTACATAGTATTGGAATTTGCTTTTTCTTTAGTTTCTGGGCTTAATTCTATAATGAAAAAAGCATGGTAAAATTCATTGACATAGCCACAGACAATCTACTTCATTCAGTCCTTTTTTTTTTTTTTTTTGGCCTTGTTTACTATGTATCCTGAGTTACTGGGAGAATAGCTGACACAAAGTAAGTGTGCAATGAATATTTGTTAACTAAAGATAGCAAACCCTAATGTAGTACTTGTGAGCCAGGTTTTCATAAACATTAACATACTTCCTCCTCGCAATAACCTTCTGAGATAGGCACTATTATTATCCCCCTCCATTTTTGTTTTTTGACAAGAAATGGACACATGGAAGGTCTAATTAACTTGCCCAAAGAAAGTGAGCAAATGTGATCCTAAGCCAGGAAGTCTGACTCCAGAGTCTGTGCCTTATTTTTTAATCCAGCTGATAATCATTAAGCACCTACCATATGTCAGGCACAAAAGATTCAGAGATGTTGTGATATTATTTTGCCCTCAAGGAGCTCACTGTTTCAGAGAGACAGACACATGAAAAATAATTACAAGTGCAATATGATAGACTCTATGATAGCAAATATAAATTAGGTTTGTTGGGACACAAGGAGTAAGAGATAAACCTTACTCTGGATGAAGGATGGTTGAGGAGGACATCTGAGGGTGGAGAATGCTTCAGCTGAAACTTGAAATAATTTTTCATGGATATAGAATGCCATTCCAGGCAAAAGGAACGACTTATACAAAAGGTAAAATAGCATGATATATTTGTGAATACAGTGAGGCATAATTGAGGCCTGAAGCTAGAAATGTAGGCAAAGGCCAAATAATAGAGAAAATTATATGCTATGCTAAAGAATTTTTACTTTATTCTAAGGCAATCAAGAGCCATTGAAAAAACTTAAATGGGGAGTAAAATGAATAGATATGCATTTAAGAAAGACTTTTCTGGCTATATATGATTGATGTGAAGGGGGTCAAGGTTAGATGGAAGAAGATAAGTGAGCAGACTACTGAAATAGCAGATTAAATACATAAGGGCTTAAACAAGTCAGAAGTTCTAGGGTAAAGAGGGCATTGACTCGAGATAATTAAAGATAGAACTGGCAGGCCTTATAAATCAATTGGATATTGGTGAGGGAGGCGTAGTAATGAAGGGGTAGAATTGTTCTGTTTATTTTGGTTTGTAACAATTAGCGTAACATACATGTTACCTCTGGTTTTCTTCTTCTTTAGAATATTTTCATTCTTTTTTGCAAGCTTTTTATTTGCAGTTTCACTGCTCCTTGAGACTCTAAGTTTTAGCCATTTTTATTGTACTTTTATGTTTATTTATGTCCTAGTGCCTCTTTGGTTTTAAGATGCTTCATGTCTATGTTAAGATTGAAATATTGTATACATATATACATCTTTACCATACGTCTACATAAAACTTCTAGAAGGTGTCCTTTACTGCAAATTGAATGTTTTTATGTATCCTGCTTTTTTGAGTTTGTCAAATAAATATTGTTATTTATATAACTAATATGTTTTATGGCCCAGTTGAGAGCACATCTTTTATATGTTCTTTTTATGAATCTTCAGCATTTTTGGACCCTGGGATATGGCTCTATAAATAATACTTTTTGGGAAAAAGAGGACAGTCAGAGTTCTAGCAGTTAACACTGGTATTGATCATTCAGAAACCTTTCTTTTTAAAGTCAAATATTTCTACTTTTAAATTATTTTTTGTTAAAAAATGATGTTTGCTCTTTATAGCTAAGTATGACCAAAGCATAATGGTTTTGAGTCAAGAAAGAGTTGAAATTAATTGAATAATAACACTTCTCTCAGAGATTTATGCAATAAATCTGCAGAACTCATGCATCTGTATATATTACAAATCTTGTCTCAAGAGAATTTCAAAATAACTGAGCCTTTTTTATTCCATTAAATATATATCTAAATATTTTTATGTATTGCACAGATATAGAGATAGATGGATAAATAGATGATTGGTAGGTAGGTAGCTAGATAAATAGATGATAGATAGAGATATAATCATAGAAACTTTTACTAAAGTAACACTGATAATGCTTAGCACAATGCTATGGAGATAGTTGGTCCTCAATGGCCATTGGTTGAATAAATGAATGAATAGGTTAAGCCTATATAATATCACTCATGTTTAGGGATGCAGTGATTTCAAAGGAAAAATTCACTATCTTAATGTTTTTTCAAATGTTTTGCATCATCAGTCTCTTATGATTCAACAATCCAACTAGGACATGCTCATAGCTTTAGGCAGGACTACTGACCCAAGTAAAACTGGAGGCTTCACTTCTGAGTGTATTGAGTTATACAGAGAATCAGGACTTGCAATTGCCTTGACTCTTCTTTCCTCTTGATATTTTCCCCCTATTTGTATAAATTAAAAATGAGAATACAGTATTCTTTCATTGTCATTATAAATGTCTCAACTTAACTTTTTGATGTCATAGTAATTCTGCCCAACGTATTCCACTGCTGTTTCTACTTGATGCTTGATGACACATCAGATTCACAAACTCAATAAATAATACCAATTCACTACAAATAGAACATACCAACTAATCTGTTTAGCACCATGAAGATCTTTTTATAAAAAGACTATTTGAAAATGTATTTTCCTATTTTGAAAGGTTCTTTACCTTTGTGTATGTGTTTGTTGCCTTTGTGTATTTTTTGGTTTCTTGTACAGGCTTCTACTCCCTCTCATGATGCCAGCTACTCTTTACAGCATCACAGCACTGCCATATTCTTCATAGATGTTCTGATCACTTGCAATGTTTTCAAGAGGCCTCTTTCTGAGTACACTTTGTAAAGTGATTGGCATATTATTGTTATTGTGAACATATTATGAAATGTTCAGTATCAAAGATTGTCAATCAAAATAGCAAAGAGTAAAGGGGCCGGCCCGGTGGCACAAGCGGTTAAGTGCGCGCACTCCGCTGCGGCGGCCCGGGGTTCGCTGGTTCGGAACCCCGGGCGCGCACCGACGCACTGCTTGGCAAGCCATGCTGTGGCGGCGTCCCATATAAAGTGGAGGAAGATGGGCACAGATGTTAGCCCAGGGCCGTCTTCCTCAGCAAAAAAAAGAGGAGGATTGGCGGGTGTTAGCACAGGGCTGATCTCCTCACAAAAAAAAAAAAAAATAGCAAAGAGTAAAATCAGAGGATTATGTGGAAAAAATTTAGAATCTCAATTTTTAAACTAGATTTTTATAAAATCATAAAATCTTCACACTCCTAGAAAAAGAAATGTGACTGTTTGCTCATACATTCACTCCTTGATATTTTCGGGTGGGGCATTTGCTGTCTATAAGGAAGCTAAACACTGGGATTGGAGGATGCATGAGTTCAGTTAAAGGAGAGGGTCATATTATCAAATAATGACTGTGAAATGTAATCGGTTGATAATAGAGATGTGCACTGGCAGTATGCAAATACAAGAAAAAGAAGCAGGAATAGGTAACTCTGTATAGAAAAGTCAGGAAAGGTTTTAAAGGGAAAATAATTTTTTTGAGCCAAGACTTCAAACGTGTAGAGTGACTATGGAAAGCCTTAACCTGAAGCTCAAATTCCAGGGATGTCAAATGTTATATTGCAAAATTTTTAAGTAAATTTAGAAAAAAATAAAGAGAGAACACTCAGGGCAAAAGAAAACATGTTTGAATTTGAATATATCCAAATCTAGACAAATGTAACCTATTAACCACAAATTTTTATGCTCATCACTTAAAAGAAAGAACAGATTATTCTATCAAACCTTGAATCCATTGACATTTTTGCTAACATAAATAGCATGTTTTTGGCATTGTTTATGTCTGTTTGACAAAGATGCAAATAACATTTATACATCATAACCCTTTCTAGTTTTATTAAAAATGAGATTAGTGATGGGTAAAATTGCTGAATTACTGGCATTGAGCATGAGCTGTTTTTTCCACTCTAGTGAAGCAGCTGTCATTTACTATTCTGCCAGTCTTTCAACACATTTTTTTCTATTGGGTAGACTTCTAAGAGTCACAATAATAGTGAGTCACCATAAAAAAGTCTGTCTTTTTCTTTCCTTACTCATTATGCTAGAATGAGTTTGCATTTTTAATGGTTGAAACGTACAATGTCTTTTCCTATAATGACAACAATAGCACGTTGTGTAGGCAGAATGCGAACTCCTTCTTGTGCTGGAGAAATCTGCTTAGGAGAAGTGCATATCAAGGACAGATTTTTGTAATATACTTGGCTAATATATGAGCTGTCTTCAGATTGGTGTGAGCTATGCAAACATCATGATATTGTTTTGTAATTGTGAGACATTTTCTCCTTTAGATTCCAAAATTAGAGCACATATATCATCTGTTTTCTTGTTTTAATGGTTAAACGAGATTTTTTTAAAAATGAGTTTAAAGTGTGATTTAATGACTTACCCAAGATTACAACATACCTAGTAGAGGAGGAGTTAGTACTAATCCCCATTTCTAACTCCTGGTTAATCTGCCTGTGAATAGAACTGCATTTTTGTCTCTTGCAGCCTGATCTATATTGAATTTAGTTTTTGGGAACCAATTTCATGAATCGTTTTGTGTGAACATATGTAAAGTGTTCTGGTCAGAATTCTTTATTACATTTTATTTGCGTAATTTGATTTCTTCCTGAGCATTATGATGATCCATCTTTTTACCTAAACTTACACTCTATAGACACCAGCAATTGGAAAAAATGAAAGTCAAATTTAAAATCCAAACTAAACTAGTTGCAAAATATGAAACACAGTAAATGATGAAAATAAAGTCTTGGAATATTTTAAGATAGACTTTATGTAAATTACAGCAACCAGGGGGCAGTAAAATTGATGCACTGACACTAACATTTCAAAGTAGTGTAGCAATTATAGTTCTATTTAGTAATAGCACATAAGTGCTGAAGTAGAAACTTACAACTCTAAACTAAATTTATGTACCTTTGTACTATTTGTGTTGTGTCATCTTCAACAAGAAAATATATTTATAGATGAAAGTCGTGGACTGTTTTTACTCAAGTAGATACACAATAAGTATAGTGTTTGCCCCAGAAAATGATAATTTTTAAAATATGTGTCAAAAATACATTTATTTACTGTTTTTCTACTCCCAATATTTTGCATTTGTCTTTCGCAACACACAGATTCACATCGCTGACTCTGTTTTTTCAGTCTGATGAATAGCAGCAAGTATCAGAAACTAAAATTTCTATGGGTTACAGGCAGGTTTTTAAAAAGTATGAACTTAGTGTTAAATATTAGTGAGTGATGGGAACAGTGACCAACTGAAAAGTACAGGCCCCAACTAAAAAGGTTGGCCACTATTTTGTTCCAGCAAAGCACTGCCATATTGGAATGTGAACCCAGTGTTGCCAGATCTTCAAAATTTTCAAAAGCAGGCAGAAATCTTGATTTTTGTATGTGTTAACTCATTCAAAACTTTGAAAACACTGAGTGGGCCAAATAAGCATGTCTCTGGGCCACAGCCTGTCACATGGGCCTCTAGGTAGAGACGTGATTCTACAGTAATGGTCATGGTGCCCTTCAATAAAGATCTTGGTATTGGTCAATTTCCCGCTGTCCTTTGCTCTTTCACTGTCTGTTTAATCATTACTTCCTGTGTCTCAGTATGTCATAAGAAAGCATAGAATATTCTCATTATATCCCTATAGATGGAAAGACTTGTCACAGTTGTAAACAGTTGTCATGCAAAGAGTTGTCTGTGCCCATGCATTTTTTCTGTCCGCAGTCTCCAATGATTGTTCCCTCCAGCCCAATGTTATTGATATCTTTAAATAAAACTTGATTATGCAAAGTTTCTTCTTATATGGAATCATGAACATTTAAACTTAACAGAAAGAATATGGGATTATTTATTTTCTATACTCCCTCTTGAGAAAGTAAAGTACACATTTTGTTCATTGTTCTGTCCCAGTTTCTAGGAAGTTCTCTGGCAGATAGAAGGTTGAATGACATTAATTTATTAATGGAAGTTTGCTATTTTAGTTATTCATTCATTAAGTAAACTTTTCCTTGGCACAAACTGTGTGCCAAGGATTTTATTAAATATCATTTGATGTATGTGGATCATTAACTCAGGCTAGAAAACCATTCTGCTTGGGGAAAAAATTACACTGGTCTTCAATTTAATGAGATATAATCTATAGTTTTTCAGCTTTATTGAGGTATAATTGACAAAATTATAAGATATTTAAAGCGTACATCGTGATGATTTGATATATGTATACATTGTGAAAAGCTAACTCCTATCTAGTTAATTAACACATCCAATGAAATGTAATCTACATTTTAAAGTGTAAACTACATTTGACCTTCAATTCTCTGTAGGACTTTTGGGAGGGTATCAACTAGTTTTCTTAATTCTCCTTCCTAGAAAAGTGTAAATAGATCAGATCATACTATACCTCTCTAAGTAAATGTCTGACTGCCACTTAGTTAATTAGAAATTTAACCCTGTACACCAAATACCCTTGGGGGAAAAGAGCCACACACTACAAGTCCACTAGCAAAAAAAAAAATCACAAGTCAGGATCTCATGTACTAGTTTTAAACTTATTCTTGGTTTAAAGGACTAGAGTTTGATAGTTTAAAACTATTTAACCCTCTGTAAAAAAAAAATTTAGTGCTCCTATTTGATTAATAGTAATAATGCACCTTTGCTTATCGGACTATTCTCTACTCAGACAAATTTTTAAAAATCAGATCTCAAAATTAGTATTTGTCAGTCATGTCGAGATCAAGATAAAAGTGAACTTTCAACTTCAAACAAATTCTAATGCATGTGTTCTTGAAGAGTCATCTGTCCATATCCTTATTTTATTTTATTGTTTTGAAGGTTTTTATTTTTTTGCTGAGGAAGTTTCACCCTGAGCTAACATCTGTTGCCAATCTTCCTCTATTTTGTATGTGGACTGCCACCACAGCATGGCCGCTGACGAGTGGCGTAGGTCCTCACCCAGGAACCAAACTCAGGCCGCCAAAGCAGAGTGCACTGAACTTAACCATTAGGCTGCTGGGCTGGCCCCCTATCCTTATTTTTTGATATTAAGATTTTTAGCAGTATGCCAACTGCCTCATCATATCAATCAATCAATCATACACTGAGTCAGATAATATTTTGTAGTAACAGTAGGACTGAATCACCAAAATTAACAGGAGCTTCAAGCTGCCAATTCAGCCAGGGTCGCCTGCACTAACTTAACCAAAATCAAAAGTAGCCCTTGTGTGAAGAGAGAGAGAGACACACTAGCATAATGTGGTCTGTTTATATTGGTTATACTTAATGGTTATATTCTTCAGTTGAACTCTGGATGTGTCATCAAACTAGATGGCCAACTTGAAGACTGGAATGTCTTTCTGTTACATGAAAATCTGACTTACAAACAGCAAAATATATTTCTTTTTCTTCAAGAATTTCCATTTTCTTTTTAAGGTTCATCCTTCTTTATTTATTTATTTATTTATTTATTTATTTTCACCATCAAAATACTAATTACAACCCATCACCACACACATGTACCAAATTATCCCTTTCACCCTCCTCCCTCCCCCCTTCCCCTCTGGTAACCACCAATCCTTGAAAACACCAATTTGCAAAGGTACATGCACCCCTGTGTTCATTGCAGCGTTATTCACAATAGCCAAGACTTGGAAGCAACCTAAGTGCCCATCAAGGGACGAATGGATAAAGAAGCTGTGGTATATATACACAATGGAATACTACTCAGCCATAAGAAACGATGAAATCCAGCCATTTGTGACAACATGGATGGACATTGAGGGCATAATGCAAAGTGAAATAAGTCAGAGGGAGAAGGTCAAATACCGTATGATTTCCTTCATCCTTCTTATATTAGGTACAAGTTAGCATCATTAACATTTGTTGCTTACTAAGGGTAGCAGGCAGAATAATGGCTCCTGAAGGTATCTATGTCCTAATCCCCAGAATTTATGAATATATTAAGTTACATGGCAAAGGAGAATTAAGATTGCTGATGAAATACCACTGCTAATCAGCTGACTTTAGACAGAGAGATAATCCAGTATTATCTGGATTGATCTAATCTACTCATAAGGTTCTTAAAAGTGGAAGAGGGGATCAGAAGAGAAAACCAAAGAGATGGCAGTGTGAGAAAATCTCAACCTAATAGAGGAGGGGGGCCATGAGCCAAGGAAAATGAACATCCTCTAGAACCACAACAGGCCAGAGAATGGATTATTCCTTAGAGCCTGCAGAATGGAATGCATACCTTCTGACATCTGCCAACACCCAGAGAGACCCAGTCAGGGCTTCTGACCTACAGAACTGTTAGATATTAAGTTTGTGCAGTTTTAAGCCACCAAGTTTGTGGTAATTTGTTATTGCAGCCAAGCAAACTAATATACTGAGTAACCTTAATTTTTTTTTAGAAGCCTCTGTCACTGAAATTGCATTAATAAAAAAAGTTAAAATTTTCAGACTTTTCTTAAAGCATTGTCTATTCACTCATTCATTCATTCATTCATTTTCAGGAGGTAATCCGTAGCAGCCAGGTCGACATCTCAAGCAGCAGCCAGGAAATGGAAAAGAATGAACAAGAAGCTTCCAAAGCACACAAAATTGATGCTCTTGGAACAGAAATGGTAAGTACTTAGAAAGAATACTTTCCAAACTGTTTCCAGAACTGTGTGGAAATTCTGACCTTGTTGTAACCAATTGCTTTTATTGTCCTTTAAGTATTTGATATTAATACATATCAGTCTCTTCCCCTACTTTGGAGTTGACATTCTTTGAAAAATAAAATGAGGATTCTAAAAACATGAGGGCACTTTAGGTGTCAATTCGTATATGTTCTGTTATAGCATGAGCCCAAGCGTTAAAATAACTGACAGAGGTTTAATTTGCACATCTCAATGTGCACTGAAGTCTTAGATGAAAATCACTGTGAGATGAAGAATAGATGTGCAGTACTGAAAAAACTGACTTCTTAAAAACAATTATTTATTTAAAACGATTTTTAGACACAGGTCTCTCATCTTGAAAAGCACACTAAGGAACAAAACCAAGCTTCTCAGTTCCATCAATATGTTCAAGAAACAGGTAAGAATCTGGTATTATTTGACTCCAATATACCTTTCTCCTATTGATGTGTCTGTGTTTCAATGAAAGACTTCCAAAGCACAAACCCTCCCACTAAGAAAAGTTAGTAACTATGACTCATGGTCCCAAAGGAGACAGGGTAGTATTTCTGTATATAATTAGGTTCTGCCTGAGGTAATAGACGCAATAAGCTTCTCAAAATAGTTCATTGCCCATCAACCCTATGATGTATTTATCCTAAAAGTCTAGAAGGTGATAAGCTAGTCACCTCTGAATTGCTTTTTGCCTCAGGGACCTAGAATAAAATTTGCTGTTTATCAAGCTCCCTGAGAACAGAAATGTTATCTGGATTGTATTACTTTTAATAACATATTTAAACACTTTTAAGTTCAGCTCTCCAACCTACAGATATAAGATTAGACTACAGACAAATCTGTGTGAATTTGCATAAAATGGGAACAGGCTGTCTTGCCTATAAAAGGGGAATGAGAAGTTTTGCTGTCCTGAAGAGCTAAAAGGGAAGATTCAAGCCTACTGTAACCTAAACATTACTTGACTACAGCTGTTATTTTGGTTTTGCTTAAGGAAGTAGGTCTTCCTTTGCTTTTCTTCTGTTGTTTTTTTCTTTTTTTACTAACTTTTATTATTTTTCCTGAGCATGAAAGTAAAACATGCTTGTAGAAAACTTGGAAAATATATACAATTAAAATAAACAACAGTTCCATCATTTATGACTTCCCATCCAGAGATAATCACCATTTCTCTTCCTATATTTCTTGACATATACTAACTTACATAATGAAATAGTGCCATATGTATACATTGGTACCTTCAATCTTTTTACTTATATTCTGAAAAGTTTCCCATAGCATTATAATTTCTTGTCAAATATCGTGTTTATTAATTACATAATATCCCTGGTGTTCTTTTCTGTTTGTAGTCATCGATACACCTGAGGATGAAGAGATTCCAAAGGTTTCAACTAAGTTTTTAAAAGAGCAATTTGAAAAGTCTGCTCAGGAAAAGGTTCTTTATTCTGACAAAGAGATGACCCCAGCTAAGCAGATTAAGGTAAGACAATTTCTCTACACAGAAACATATTAAGTATAAAACCAGATGTAAATGTATCGCATTTTATTATTGAATGTTTGAGGTGGTTTTTCAACAAAATGTTCTGAACCAGTATTTATTCTGTTTCATAAGGAGAATATTATTCTACATAAGTAAAGCGGTAGTGGTAAAAGTTTTCCCACTAGAGAAAATTAGGGAAGAAAAAATTACGTATGCTCTAAAGTTTAATAACTAACATTAGATAAAGTAATAAAGTCAATTTTAAATGTCAGATACCTACTCTGTTCTTTTTAAAATTCCAAAGAGAAGAAAACAACCCTCAAAGTACTTGAAGACTTTTATTGTTTCCCTCTAGATTACTCTGCATAGTACATTAAGTAAAGGAGGAAAAATAATCAAGATTATGTGTAAATGTTAAAATATTGAGTTGTTGATGTATTGAATGGGGAATATATCTATAAAAGTGCAAACAGATTAGGAAAGATAGTAACAGACACTGAATATGGCTCCTAAGTAGGTCTCTAAATGGAGTATATCACCTGTTGTTCCCAGTGGAGACGTCAAAGCAGGTGGACAGATGAAGAGCAGTGCCTAGGAAGTCTCCACCACTACACCCATCTTTATAAGATTTGATTTTCTCTCTCTTAAAGATTGAAAGTGAATATGAAGAGACTTTAAAGCCGTCATCAGTTGTGGGTACCTCTTCCACTTCTTGCACTTCAACCAGCCAGAGAAAGGAAACATCAACCACAAGATACAGTGACCACAGTGCCACTTCTTCAACTCTGGCACAGGTTAATGCCACTCTTTTAAGAAAGAGAGAAGAATTTCCTCCTCCCCCACCTGGTATACTTCAAACTCCAATAGATGTGACAGCATTTTCCCAGTCCCCTGAACTCCCCAGTCCTCCTAGAATACCACCAGTCCCCAAAGAAGTATATTCCAAGCAAAGAAATTTGTATGAATTAAACCGTTTATATAAACACATCCACCCTGAGTTAAGAAAAAACTTAGAAAAAGATTATATCAGTGAGGTTTCTGAGATTGTTTCTAGTCAAGTGAACCCAGGGAGCTCAGTTTCAGCAGATGTGCAACAAACCCGGTATGTTTTTGAAAATACGAACGACAGTTCTCAAAAAGGTCTGAACTCGGAAAGAGAACACTTGGAGTGGGATGAAATTCTGAAGGGGGAGGTGCAGTCCATGAGATGGATCTTTGAGAATCAGCCATTAGATTCCATCAACAATGGCTCTCCAGATGAAGATAACATCTCCAAGGGCATTGCTGGTCAAGAAATCATTGCTGGTGGTGATGTGAAATATACCACATGGATGTTTGAAACCCAACCCATAGATACTCTGGGGGATCATTCTTCTGGCACTGAAGAAAATGCTGAGAAAATTCCCGAGCTAGCCAGAGGAGATGTCCGCACAGCCCGGTGGATGTTTGAAACAAAGCCATTAGATTCAATGAATAAAATGCATCAAAGTCAAGAAGAATTAGCGGTAACTGCCATAAAGGACATAACCGGGGGGGATGTCAAGACTGTGAGATACCTGTTTGAAACTCAACATCTGGATCAGCTTGGACAGCTTCATTCAGTGGATGAGGTTCACCTACTGCAACTCAGATCTGAGCTCAAAGAAATTAAGGGAAATGTTAAGAGAAGCATAAAATGTTTTGAAACTCAACCATTATATGTTATTAGAGATGGTTTAGGTCAAATGCTAGAAATTAAAACTGTTCACAGAGAAGACGTTGAAAAGGGGGATGTGAGAACAGCACGTTGGATGTTTGAAACACAGCCCTTGGACACAATTAACAAGGATATCACAGAAATTAAAGTTGTCCGAGGAATATCCATGGAAGAAAATGTCAAAGGTGGGGTGAGTAGGGCAAAGTGGTTATTTGAAACTCAACCTTTAGAGAAAATCAAAGAAGAGTCAGAAGAGGTCATCATTGAAAAAGAAAAAATAATAGGTACAGATGTCTCCAGAAAGTGTTGGATGTTTGAAACACAGCCATTGGACATTCTAAAGGAAGTTCCTGATGCAGATTCTGTAAGATCCGAAGAGATAATAGGGGGTGATGTACAAACCACTAAGCATCTATTTGAAACACTTCCAATAGAGGCTTTAAAAGATAGCCCTGACGTAGGAAAACTACAAAAAATTACTGCCTCTGAAGAAGAAAAGGGGGATGTTAGGCATCAAAAATGGATTTTTGAAACCCAACCTCTGGAAGAGATTAGAGAAGATAAAAAAGAGTATACACGAACAGTGAAACTTGAAGAAGTTGACAGAGGAGATGTAAGGAATTACACACATATCTTTGAATCAAACAATTTAATTAAATTTGATGCATCACATAAAATAGAGGTGGAAGGAGTCACAAAGGGTGCTGTAGAGTTAAATAAATCACTCTTTGAAACAACGCCACTCTATGCCATTCAAGATCACCTTGGAAAATATCATCAAGTAAAGACAGTCCAGCAAGAAGAAATCCTAAGAGGTGATGTAAGAAGCTGTAGGTGGCTTTTTGAAACAAGGCCCATTGACCAGTTTGATGAAAGCATTCATAAATTTCAGATAATTAGAGGAATATCTGCTCAAGAAATACAGACTGGAAATGTAAAATCTGCTAAATGGCTGTTTGAAACCCAACCTCTTGATTCGATTAAATATTTTAGTAATATGGACGAAGGAGAGAGTAAAGCTGAACAAGCTACAGATATTGTTAAAGGGGATGTCAAAACCTGTAGATGGCTTTTTGAAACCCAGCCAATGGAGTCTCTTTATGAAAAAGTTTCATTAATGACTGGCAGTGAAGAAATTCATAAGGGAGATGTCAAAGCCTGTACTAGGCTCTTTGAAACTCAACCACTTGATACTATAAAAGATGACTCTGAAGCAACAGTCAAATTGCAAACTGTAAAACAGGAGGAGATCCAAGGAGGGGATGTTCGTACAGCATGTTTTCTTTTTGAGACAGAAAATTTGGACAGCATACAAGGAGAAGAAGGAAAGGAAATCAAGGCTGTGGAAATGGATATCCAGGCTGGGGATGTCTCCAGCATGCGGCATAAATTTGAAAACCAGCCCTTAGATTCTATAAGTTCCAGTTCAGAGGAAGTTTTCAAAAAGATCAAAACCCTTAAGACTGAAGATATTCAGAAAGGCAATGTTTTAAACTGTAGGTGGCTTTTTGAAAACCAACCAATTGATATGATAAAAGAAAGGCAAGGAGGTGATGAATTAGTTAAGACAGTGACAGACATACAAGGTGGGGATGTAAGAAGGGGGTGCTTTATTTTTGAGACTTTTTCTTTAGATGAGATTAAAGAAGAATCTGACTATATCAGCACCAAGAAAACAATTACTGAAGAAGTAATAAAGGGTGACGTAAAAAGCTACAGAATGCTCTTTGAAACCCAGCCGCTCTATGCAATTCAAGACCGAGAAGGGTGTTATCATGAAGTGACAACAGTTAAAAAGGAAGAGGTAATTCATGGAGATGTACGAGGGACAAGGTGGCTTTTTGAAACAAAACCATTAGACTCTATTAATGAATCAGAGACTGTGTATGTTATTAAATCTGTCACACAAGAAGACATTCAGAAGGGAGATGTTAGTTCTGTCAGATACAGATTTGAAACCCAGCCACTGGATCAGATTTCAGAAGAATCACGTGATACCGTGCCCACTGTTGACTATATTCAAGGTGGGAATGTAAAGACAAGCAAACAATTCTTTGAGTCTGAAAATTCTGATAAGAATACTTATATAAGAACAGTAAGTGTCAATGAAATACAAAAGGGCAATGTTAAAACATCCACTTGGCTATTTGAAACCCACACTATAGATGAACTGAGAGGAGAAGGATCAGAATATGAAAATATCAAAACTGTCACCCGGGAAGATATGCAGAAAGGTGATGTTAAGCAGGCAGTATGGCTTTTTGAAAATCAGTCTTTGGATTCTATTAAGGGAGCAGATGAAAGCATCACAAAAATCACCAAGGAAGAAATCCCTCCTTCTGATGTCAAGACAACTACATGGCTCTTTGAAACTACACCGCTTCATGAATTTAATGAAAACAGGATAGAAAAGGTGGAAATTATTGGCAAGAGCATTAAAGAAACCTTGGAAAAACTCTACTCTCAAAAAGTTATTGAGGCTCCTGGAATCATCATTGAAGCTAACGAAATTGGGGACGTTCGAATGGCAAAATACAAGCTAATGAATCAGGCATCTCCTGAGATACAGAAAGAAGAAATTATCAGGGTTGATCTCAGAAATATAATTGAGAACCTACTTTCCAAAAGAGACTGTACAAAAAGAGAGATTTTGGTTAGCGAAGAAGAGAAGGGAAATGTTAATTTGACCAAAACTCAATTATCAAACAGATCAACAGAATTTCATGCTGAAAAGGAAAAGATAGTGAGTGGTGATGTACAACAAGCAATACAAAGCCTCTTCTCTGAGGAAAGATCTGTAAAGAAAGGCATTGTAATTCAGGAAGATGAAAGAGGAGATATTAACATGACTATCTATTGTCTTCTTCATGAAAATGCTGGTGACACAATTGAGCGTGAAGAAATAATAGGAGGTGATGTAAAACGTACTATTCATAATTTGCTATCTTCTGTCTCAAACAATAAAATATCAGAAAGGGCTAAAATTGATGCCTCTGAGAGGGGAAATGTTCAGTTTTTCACAACATGCATAGAAACTGGAGCTTTGGACTATCTCAAAAAACTCCAGACAGGGTCAAATGAAACGCTAACAGCTAGGAAACAAGAAAGAGAGGAAGAAATAATTGGTGGTGATGTCGAGGGCACAAAACTGTTACTAAAGAAAAGGCAGTCTCAGGTTGAACGTACTGTTAATGAAACTGACATCATCCCAGGAGATGTGCATAATACAGTTAAGGTTTTTATGACAGAGCCTCAGAGTACATCTTGTAAGATACCCAAAGAAGAAATTATAAAAGGTGATTTGAAATCAACCCTAAATTCCCTCAGCCAGGCCATAAACCAGAAAACGGTAGCTAAAACGGAAGAAATTATCAAAGGTGACATGCTGGCCACACTCAAGTCACTTAAGGAATCAAGCCACCAACGGAAAGAATCTAAACAGCCTGATGCCATCCCTGGTGATATTCAGAAAGCTATTGAATGCCTTGAAAAGACTGCAAACACAAGGACGGAAATCCTGAAAAGGGAGCTTATCCGAGATGACCTTCAAGCATCCCTAAGGAATCTGAAAGAAGCAGAAAGAGCTTTCAAAGAGGTAGATAAAAAAGGTGTAATCAAAGAAGACGTGCATGCTGTGATGGTAGGATCCTCAGAAGAGCAGAAAACACAGATTCATCAGGTGGCTGTCCAGAGGGACAAAAAAAGTCTTCTTCAGCCAAGACCAGGACCATTTGAGCCGGCAGCCAGGTGGCCAGGGGAAACAGACACTCTCAATCACACTACAGGCAAATCTCGTCATGGGAATTTAAAAGAAGAAAGAACTGAGGTTAATCTTCCAAAAGCCCCCAAAGGTACCGTAAAGATTGTCATAGATCGTGAACAAAACAATGATGCTCTTGAGAAAAGCCTTAGAAGACTATCCAATCCACACCACAAAGCTATTAAAAATGTGTTGGAATCAGGGGACAGAATGGGTGTCCAGATTGATACCACAACACAGCAGCATCTTAGAGATGAACATATCAGCAGACAACTGACTTCAACTGTGTTGGCTAAGGAAAATCTAAAAACTAAGGAATCAGAGACAGTGAGAGAACAAAGGAAGGATGCTGCCTTTAACTCTACCCAATCTATTGATAAAACAGTTGGAAAGCAACAGACTCAAACTTATGAACTGAGGAATGACCATCAGAAGACTAAGGCTTTCCCTGTAAAGAGTCAAAATACCAAAAACATTAAAATATCAACAGATACACAAAGCTCTAAGCCCAGTCCAACCCAGGTTCCAATCAACAAGACAGTTGGAGAAACTTGTAGAGTTTCAGGGGACTTGCAGAAGCAAACTTTGTTAAAGCAAGAAATGCAATATTCTAATAAAGATATAAAGAAAAAGACTGTGAGCACTCCACCAGTGTGGCAGACTCTGCCTATAGATCAAGACATATCGAATGTAACAGAAGCAAAAGTCTCCCAAAGAAGCCACAATAAATTTAAGGCAACTGACAAAAAGCAGACTGATGTTCATCTGAAGAGCCAGGACTTTCTAATGAAGACAAATACTTCTACAGACTTAAAAAAGGCAATGGAAATGTCCTTTAACCCAATCAACTTGAACCCTGAAAACAATGTAAAGGAAAGTGAGTGGCCTCTTCCACTTCCATCTCCACCTCCTCCTCCACCTTCCAATGCATCATCTGAAATTGAATTTCCTCTTCCTCCTCCACCTCCTTTAACGATGTTGCCCGAACAAAATGGATTTCCTCCCTCACTGTCCACAGAGACAACAAAGGCAGAATTTGAAAGTTTCCCAGGCCTCCCGCTTCCTCCACCGCCAGAAGATGAGAAATCTGAAAAAGAATGTCTATCAATGTTTCCACCACCTCCTTTTCCTCCAACTCCACCTCTAAAACCGGCACATCACCTTTCCTCCTCTGTTCAAGAAAAGCACAGTGTAGCATTCAAACAATATTCCCAAGAAGAAGCCTCAAGCTCTCAGCAAACTCATTCTCAGGCTAAAATCATAACAGGAAAATCAGGAGTACTTTTGCCACCTCCCACACTCCCCGAACCCAAATTTCCCAAGCAGATAGAAGATAAAAAGAACCCCAGTTCCCCAAAAGTTGAATTGGAAAATTCTCCACTCCATATGGAATGTAAAATTACCCCCTCAGAGGATCGGAGAAGAGTAATAATGGTGACTAGCAGTGGACACACAGAGACAAAGCAGAACATAGCTAGAAAAAGTTTTGATGAGAGAAAACAATTATCTATGGACTCTACAAGGTCTCTCTCACAGACAGGTCCAGAAACTTCACCACCCAAGGAAAAACAGATAGCACCTCTCATAAAATCTCATTCGTTTTCAGTGGGTTCAGGCCAACAATGTCCAAAACCTTATATGAGAAAATTTAAGACACCTTTAATGATTGCTGAAGAAAAATACAGACAACAAAGAGAAGAGCTTGAAAAACAGAAACACGAGAGTTCTTGCTACAACACAGTCAAAACAGAAAGCCAAAATCAAAACACATCAGAGTTGGAAAAGGAAGTGCTATTGCCAAAAACAAATGAGGAGGTCCCCCTACCTGGAACGGATTCAGGGGTCACTGTGGCCCAACCCAACCCAGACTCTCAGAGGAATTCTCAAGTACTAGGAGTGTGTACTGATAACCAGCTTTCCACAACACCAGCAGTGACAGTCGCTGCCAAGAGGCTCCAACATGTTCTACCAGCCTCAGAAGGCAAAGATATTATGAAAAAGGAGGTTTTTCAGAGCTCACAGGGCATGATACAACGTAAATCAGCTTGTGAAATTAAAAAGAGTCACCAAGAATGCAGTACGCAACAAACACAACAGAAGAAGTATCTGGAGCAATTGCATTTACCCCAAAGCAATCCATTTTCCCCAAGTTTCAAAGTTAAAACCATCAAGCTTCCAACTCTGGATCATAAATTAAAGGAGACAGACCACAGCTATGAAAGCCATAGAAAGCAATCTGAAGTTGATGTTCAAACCATTACCAAACAACAGTACCAGGAAACTGAGAAAACTGAAGCAAGCACTGAATATAGTCATAAGCAATCTGTGGCTGAAAAATATTACCAATTACCTAAGAAGGAGAAAAGAGTAACAGTAAAATTGCCTACAGAACCCGCAGGGAAAAGCCATGAAAGTAAGCTCGATATAGTTGATGAGAAGCAAAGAGAATTTAGAGAATCTGAGAGTGGAAAACTTCCAGGAAGTGAAGAAACAATTCAGGGACCACCAATGATTGGTCTAAAGGAAGAGAGACTAATGGTTGAAAGAAAACAAGAACATTTGAATAAATCAGCACAGAAAGTAGTCAAGCAAAAGGTTACTAATGCACATCTTGATTCACAGACTCAGAATTTTCAGCAGACACAAATGCAGACTTCTGCAAGTCAAGTTGAACATGAAAAATTGCCCCAGCCGTATAATAATAATGTGCAGGAAGAAAAATGTCTTGGACTCAAGGGCATACAACAGAAACAAGTCTTCTCTGATACTAAAGATTCAAAGCAAGAGATTACACAGAACAAATCTTTATTTTCCTCTGTGAAAGAATCCCAGCAGAATGATGGAAAATGTGCTGTAAATATATTGGAATTCTTGAGAAAACGTGAAGAGCTACAACAGATTTTGTCTAGGGTAAAGCAGTTTGAAGCGGAGCCAGATACAAATGGCCTTAAAACATTTCAGACACTGTTAAATATTATTCCAGTATGGCTATTAAGTGAAGAAAAAAGAGAATATGGAGTTCGCATTGCTATGGAGAACAATGTAGAAAAAATCAAAGAAGAAATAACACATATTAAAACTCAAGCAGAGGATATGCTTATGTCCTGCGAAAATATAATTCAAACAGCCATGCTATCCTCCAAAGCAGGAACGCAGAGAAACAAACCTACTAGCCTTAACGAAACATTATCAAAAGTGTCTAATGTTAATGTCAGCTGTAATAAAAACACCGAACAGAAAGAAAATACAATTGTAGAAAAAACAGAGCACCACCAAGTAGCAACTCATCATGAAGCAACTGCTCAAAATCATGTGAAAACCCATCAGGAAATTAAACTAGATGACAGCAAGATTTCTCCTCCTTCTTTAAAAACACGCCCACCATCACCAACTTTTATAACAATCGAGTCTACCGCCCGGCGAACAGAAACCTCTAGTAAGGATGAGCTTCCTCAGTCCCCTAAAAAGGACGGTTTTGCTGAACCATCACCAAGAAGGCCCGTGTCACAAACATCTCAAATTCACAGAGCAAATACTTCCCCTTCTCCACCCAGGAGTCGCTCTGAACAACTTGTCAAACTCAAAGGCACCACGGCAAAGTTATCCAGGGGAACCATCCCACGTTCATCAGTCACCCCGGTTCCGATTGTAGAGAAGAGGTCTGAGATCATCACGTCTCCTGCAACACTTCGGCGTCAAATTAAGATAGAAGCTCGTGGTAGGGACTCTCCACCTACGATCACAATACCCATAAGTGTAAATCATGTTGATAGTGGTTCCTTCAGAGAATCCACGGGCGCTCAAGAGGAAGTGAGGAAAGTAGAGAAAAGGGCAACTTACATTCACCAAGATGGAGCCAATTCCACTAAGCGCATAGTGCCGGATACTGAAAGTTTTGACGCGGTCGAAATCATCCGCAAAGTGGAAGGGCCTGGCCTGTCAGAGCACACGCAGAGATATGAAGCAGCCAACCGAACTGTTCAAATGGCTGAAAATTTTGTGAATGACCATGAAAATGAAATAAACAGATGGTTCAGGGAATTTGAGGATGGCCCAGTTTTTGAAGCAAAGTCAAATAGAAGAGTTTATGCAAATGGAGAAGCAAACCATAATATAAAACAAGAAAGTCGTACATTTTGTAAGGAGGAATTTGGATTAACATCTTTAGAAAACACTAGTTTTACAGACTTTTCTTGCCATCGTCCTAGAGAGCTGCAAGAAAAAATTCCTGTTAAGCAGCCCAGCATGCGCTCTGAAACCAGGTCTGTAAGGGAACATTTCTCAGGTGCGGATGCATTTGAGAGTCAAGTTGTTGGGTCGAAGATGACAGTCTCTTCATCACATAGCTCAGAAGCTGTCAAATCTGGCTTTGACTTCAAGCATGCTCCACCAACCTATGAAGACGTCATTGCTGGCCATATTTTAGATATTTCTGATTCACCTCAAGAGCACGGGAGGAATTTTCAAAAGACGTGGCAGGAGAGTGAAAGAGTTTTTAAAAGCCGGGGACATGCAACCCCAGATGCTTCCGCAGGTCAGATGAGAACCACCTTCCAAGAGGAATCTGCATTTATAAGTGGTAAATGAGCTTGCCAAGTGTAAAGTAAGACTAACCCATTTAAAGGCATGCATTCCACAGCTAAGATTATTAGCGGTTAAAATAGTACCTGGAAATAACCAAATAATATAACCCAAAACTAACAGCTTTCTCTGGTTGTTGATATCCTTCTCTTTGCAATGCTTGCTTTTACTACTTTCCCTTTACAAAAGCGTCTAATATGATTCACCTGCACTGCGTGAGAACAAGAAATACTATTATATAGATTATTGAGACCTGTGTTTGTCAAGGTAAATAAGGCTTTGGATAAAACAGCAGATATAATAATAATTGTTATTGCGATCATATTAAAGATTATATGTAGCTATATATTCATTAATAATTGTATGCCCGTAGCATATTATTAATATTTCTTTTTAAAAGTTATTTCATCCACTTAAAACAATATTAGATAATACCCGTTGACCTACTATTGATGTATTTTTAACTACCAGACTTAAGTGGTGTTTGTGTTTGAATTCAATACAGCCTGGTAATAGTCCAAGAAACAATTTACACTCTTCATATGCTGTAAGGATTTTTATTGATTGGTATCTCTGACAGAAATGTAGATATAGAATTAGATCTTTTGTATATTTAATTATTGTTATTGAGTTGGATGGAGTTAGCTTTCTCTAATGCCATGTTTTTTTCTGTAACTGATTTTTTTCACCTTTCTTAAATCCCAGATGATGGCTCATTTGGTCTCGTTCACAGATGAATATGGACAATACATTTTAAAAATTTGATTATGTTTGGAAGGAGAAAGATTTAAAACATATGATCTTACTACATATTTTTTTACATCAGAGAACAGCTCATTTCTTTATATTTCCCTACTTTTTCTGATTAATGAGGCTTCACAAAAAAAGAATTTGACATAATTAATGTGCATCGTTAGTGTAGTCCATTCTTTTAGACACATTGAAAGAAATAGCAAGCTTAAAAATAAAAACTGCTTAAACTAATAATTATGCCTCTATCATACTTGCAACATATGTGTCTAGTTTATTGGGTTAATATGATTACTTAATATGCTTGCTTCTGGCACAATTAAGCAAAGCTGTCTAATTTCAAATGCTCAGTGTCTGTTAAGATAGTTAAAAATGTATAGAAAATACAAAGAAAATGGTGTGAAATATAGAAATGTGTCCCCGACTAGAACCGAATAAACGAAAGAGATCTCTCACTAGCCCAAATTGAGCGTTGAAACACTCAAGTGTGTATATTTATTTGTGTAAAGAACCGAGCGTATATGCTCTTATATATAACTAATATGAAAGCTTAGTTATTCTCACAGTATTGTTGTGAGGATCAAAACAATATTGAGGTGAAAGTCTGTGTCAGTTTTGAACCACTAGGCAAACATTGGTAGGTAATGTAACTACTGTTATTCATAGGAGCTAACATTCACATGAGAGCAGCAGCACTGTGACTGTAGGTACTTTAGAGCGAGAAAAGAGGTAGGAAAACTATGAAAGGCAGACATGAGAATCCAAAAAGCCCTAAAATCTAAAGCCATTCATATTGAAGACAAATGGCCCTGAGTAATTCATGTACTCAGGAGTCTCGTTGTATTCAAGTTGAGAATTGGTGTCATAGAGTCAACACTAAGTCATCAAGAAAATATTTAAACAAATACAATATCCTCAGCTTAAAAAGATATATACATATTTTAGAAAAATCTCTCCAGAATGCTTTAATAAATGAAAAGTTTGGGCCAAGTTATGTGTAAACCTTTATATATATGAAAAGTTCAGTTATCTAGAATAAGGGGTCTCAGGGCTCCCCGTGGCTGAGTTTGCTATACGTTCTTTTTAATGTATCCAAGTTAATGAACGTATTTTACTCATATATATTTCCTTAAATAATAAATCAACTTGTACAATGGATAAATAGTAGAGACACTAGAGTAAGGTTAATTGTGCCAGACCCTCAAACCGGATGGTGGGATGGCCTGTGTCCAGAGAAGCAATATTAGCAAAGAGTCTTAACGCTTTCTACTTTAACTGCATGGCCAGTTAACATGGTTGTTCTTTTGTTTTGTTTTTACAATGTGATTGAAGATAACACTCTATAAACTTTTGTAAATTTTTATTTTTAGAAACTGCTACTCCAAGACAAGGAAATATGTACACTTTGTCAAAAGACAGTTTATCCAATGGAGTGCCTAGTAGCAGACAAGCAGAGTTTTCATAAGTCCTGCTTCCGATGCCACCACTGCGACAGTAAACTGAGGTAAACGTGTTTTGTGGTCTGTGGCACAAATATTAGAGGAGCCTGCAGTGTACTTATAACATCATGTCTCTAGGAAGATGTAGCTTTTCCAGATCTTGCTGCCATCATTAACACAACCACAAAAGGAGATATGGTCATGTTCTGTTCTGTTTTGCTCGGGATGACTGTGACCTTTTTCCTTTTGAAATTTTACATTCCTGATCAAATCCAGAAGGGTCCCTTTTGTCCTGACATGGAGATCACATAGATAAGAAAAATCATGGGTTACTGTGCCAATCAGGATTTTTAAGTTATTACTTTAGTCTAAAGTCTAGACTCTAGATGAGGAGCCAACAGACTTTTCTCTGTAAAGGGCCAGATAGCAAATATTTTCTACTTTGCAGGCCATGCTGTTTCTGTTGCTGCTCATCTTACGTTGGGGTGCACTAGCAGCCATGGGTGACTAAACAAACAGGTGTGGCTGTAAACTGATGGGCCTAGCATTCCAATAAAATTCATATACTAAAACAGGTGGTAGGCTGGAGTTTACTTCTGTTTGGGCTATTCCATCTAAATTAAAAAAAAAAAATAGAATTTAGCATAATGTCAGTGTTAGGTCAGATAAATACTCTGTTTATTCTCTGGTGCAGCAGAAGCACCCTATCAATGCAGTTACAAATGCACTCATTTTCCAAAACTCTTGAAATAAATGCATTTAAATTAATGTGGCGTTTGCGTAGCTGTAGTCTGAGATGCTGAAATGTAATTATTTTGCTAAATCCAATGTGCGTCTCTCAGACTATATCTTTCTTGACTTTAATTGACAATGTCAAACTCCCCTCATTGCAACATTCTTGTCCCTTGGTTTCCATGACAGCAGAGTATGTTTTTCTTCCTACCTTCTGGATATTCCTTCTCAGACTCCTGTATGCGTGACTCTTTCCCTGTCCGTTACTGAGATGTTAGAGTACTTAGAATTATGTTATGGGCATTTATTCTTCTTACTCTTTATATTCTTTTTGGTTTATCACATCCACTCCCATGACTTTAATCACCATTTATGTGACAATGGCTCTGAAATCTGTACCAGCAGCCCAGCTCTCTTCTCTGTATATCAGACACATCTCAATGACTAGTATATAACTCCAATTCGATTTCTCATAAGTACAGCAAATTCAATATGCCCCATTATCTTCTCTCCACCAAAATTCCTTCCTTACTGCATGGTCTGGATGCTACTCTCTCAGTAAATGAGATTAACATTAACTCAATGACTGAAACAAGTAGTTACTTTGACTCCTTCCTCTCCTTCATTCCTTCCACCAAAGCATGACCAAGTCCTGTAATTTCTGTTTTACAAATATCTCTTGAGCTGTATACTTTTCTCCATCCCCACAGCCCAGGTATCCTTCAAGCAAGTATCATCTCTCACCTTTACTGATGCAACAGCCATTCTAGCTAGTTGGTCTTCCTGCTTCCAGTATCTCTCACCACCACCACCAACCTGCCCTAATGCCATGCTCCATAGTGTAGTGAGACTGTTCTTTCTAAAATGCAAATCTGATGTCACTTCCCTGTTTAAAACATATAATGGCCTCCTTATCAAAAAAATTAACATCTTAATATGAATTAAAGGGCAATTCGGGATCCTGCTCCTGTTCCTCTCTCAACCCCCATCTTATCTCTACTGCCGTTGCATGTTTCTTTTCATGAAGACTGGATTTCTTTCAGGTTCTCAAAGTTGTTATTTTTCTTTCTCATGTCTAGCTGATCCCAAATGTTATTTCCACTCCTTTTAGGATTTTCCCATGCCCCTCCCCCAGCTCTCCACCAGGCTAATATCCACTCTTTCTTCAGACCTCAACTGAAACTTTATGTCTTTGAAGAAGCCTCCTTTGACCCCCATACATGGGTCAGATGTCCTTCCTACGTGCTCTCCAGGCATCCCTCATGCTTGCCCCATCCGTAACACTATCTAATGTAATTGTTCCCAACTGTAGGAAACATGTTAACGTTTGTCTTGCCAGCACCTAGTAAAGGCTGACATATAATAAGGACTCAAAAATATTTATTCGATGACTGATATTTTTAAAAAATCATTGTACAAAATTCCAGAAATACAGAAAGCCAAACAAAGCAAATATGTGGCTCAATAAATTATTATATAGTGAAAACTTTGTAACCACTTCCAAGGTCAAGAAATACAGCATTGCCAGCCATTCCAGAAGCCCCTTCCATGTGCCCCACCCAAACACACCCACTATCACTCTTCCATGAGTAAATAGTATGCTTTTTAATAATTGCTTCCTTGCATTTTTATAGTTTTTTAATCTAAATATGCTTTCCTAGACACTACATTTTAGTCCTGTCAATTTTCTTGAAACTTTGATATGTCTTTTAAGTTAATCTGTAGGTTTTCCATCCATTTCTTTCATTCTTTTGATTTATTTGTGAAGAAATCAGGACATTTGACCTATAGAGTTTTCCACGGTCTGGATTTGCTGATTGTACACTCATAGCACACTTCAACATGCTTTTTTCTCCTCTGTATTTCTGACAAACTGTCAGCTGGATCTAGATTCTGGTTTAAACTAAGATGTGATGCCTTTTGCAAGAACATTGGAAGTGTTGGCAAGAGTATACTAAGCATATAATGTCTGCTTGTCTTTCGTTTTGTGTTCATAGCAGATATTGAAGTTAAAACCTATATCCATTCATTGATGTTTGCAGGATATTGATATCCTAATTTTCTTCTTTCTTTTTCATTATTAGTTAGAATACTTTTACAGGAGATGCTTCCCCTCATCTAATATTTGGTTACATGGTGGTACAGTTGGTGGAGGAAAGGCAGAATAAATGCATAATTCTTTCCCTTTATTTATCAGTTTTGCCAATGTATCAATTATTTATTTAACAATATAATGAAATGGTTCCTTATCATCCCCTACAGGTAACCAATTTAAAAAAAATTTTAATAGCTTTATAAACTCATGGATTTACATATAGTTCATTGGTTTCCATCAGATGCAATTATTATTGTTGCTGAAGCTCAAATTATTCTATCCCTGGCCCGTGGAGGCCTCTTCAAGTTCTCTCCTAAGTCCTTTTGACAAAACCTTAGTAGTCTTTGATAGTTTCTTCATTATCTGATAGCACTAGATGTTCCATGCTCATCTTGTATATTTCCTGTCCCAAGCCTGGAATCAGCCACTTCTCTAAGCCCTGGTATCTTTTAGTGAGAAAAGGCATTTCAAAACTACCATCTCAATGCTCTTTATGCTGGATTGGTCACTATTTCTAAGCTTTTCCAGTGTTAAGAGCTAGTAAATATTTATATCTAAAGAACAATATATAATTGATTCATAGTGATATTTCCAAATTGAATTCAAAACTGCATTGCTTTTGCTTAGCTTTTTCTCTATTTCATCTGCATCTCCTTTCTGTCCCCTCAAAGACAGAGGAGATAACAGAAGTAGAATATCCTCTACTCATTTGGACAACAATTTTGGAATAAAAACTATCAGCACCACTAATTTTATTGTCAAAACATTAAAAAATTGCATTTGTTCCCCATTCACCCATACCCCATTTAAAAAACTTGTCCTGTATCTTCACTATCAGATCATACAGCCGTTACATACCATATTATCTCCCTCTTTGCCCTAACTTCGTCTTAATTTACAAGTAACAATATATTTAATGCTCCCTATAAGTCCTCATGTTGATCTTTCTCTACTTATTTCGGTTGTTCAAACTTATTTTCTAGTAGATTTCTCAGAAAAGGTTCATGGAAACTCTATTCCTTGAGTTCTTACAGGCTGATAATGATGTGTCTGTGATCTTTACAATGGAAAGCCAGTTTTGCTGAGAGTAAAGTCATTGGCTTACACACGCTTTCACTGAGTATCTTAAACGCATTATTCCATTTTCTTCTGGCATAAAGTATTGGAAATGTCTGATAGCAGTCTAATTTTCTTTTCCTTATAATTCATGTGCTCTTTTTTTTTTTCTTTTTAGAAACACAAAGGATTTTTTTCTTTTTATTTGAAGTCCAGTAATTGTACTAGAATAGTTCTTGGCATTGGTCCTTCTGGGTCAATAGTGTCAGTTACCCAGGGTGCTCTTTCAATATGTAGTTTCATACATTTTATAACAAGAAAGTCTCTTCAAATTATAGCTTTTAGTATTTAACCTGTATCATTGCCTTTTGTTCCTCTTCAGGAACTCTTATTATCCATACATTGAATGTTTTTTGCCTATCTTTAAAATTTCTCTTTCTCTCAAATCTTTGTCTCTTTTTTTCATTTCTGGTTATAAATTTTCATCTTTTTATTCTTCTATTTCTCTTAAGACACTTTTTATTTTATTTATTGGCTCTCGTTTTTCTTTTAGTTTAGTTTTTATTGCTGACATGTTTTTTTCTTTTATTTCTATTTTTTTCCTGATTTCTGGCACCTGTTTTATGACTTTTTCTCATTATGATATACTCTGTTCTTTCAGGTCTTTTATCATGTTTTTAATGTCTTTCAGCTCATTTTGAAATGGTAGGTTAAAATTTTGATGTTTTGAGAGCATACTTTTCTAGCCTGTTTTCCTTGTCTACAGAAATATTGTAATGCTCTTTACTCTTTTATTTTCTTATAATAACCTTTTATAGTATTAGGCCTTGATACTTTTATATGCCTCATTTTTATGTGGAATTAATCTTCCCAAATCTTGGAAGGAGATCAAATTCAGGATGGCTTTTCTAACTTCACGAGCTACCTCTTCTAGTTTTTCACATACTGTTCAAACACCTATGACGGCTTCTGGGATTTCTGGAATTTCTTGGCTTGGTTTCTCTCCCTCATGTTGGTTGGGACCTTCTTTTTCATTTCTGTCATCATTATCCCATTCAATTTTGATTCCGCTCCCATATTTTTTTTTCTCAGTGTGGGGTCTTGTAAAAGGGGACCCCACTGGGTCAGCTTGCAGAGTTGTCTTCTCTGGCCTCATCAGTCTTTCTTACTTCAGGGCCCTTGCACTCACTGGCTATTGGAGAGGGTAAACCGCCCCCTACCCCCGTTTCGTTTGCTGATTTCTGATTGGCATGTGATACTTTCTGGGAAATATTGGCTGGCTATTTTGTGGTCTGATATTTTCAGATTCATTGGACACCTTCCTTGCTACCTCTGCTATCGCCCGTACAGATATCAGTCTTATATCATGTTGATCTTATAGCCGTTGGTGGTTTGTCCTTACCTCCTTGTATTTTGGGGTTGGTGGGATTACCTTGTCACTAAGTTTTGTTAAAAATGTTATCCATGGGTTTAACTTTGCTATCTAGCTGATGTATCAGTTTTTATGTGGAGATTCAAAGATAAAAAATGATGCTGCTGCCTTTGACTAAATTTGATTTTAATTTTAACAAACATTCTATTTGTTGATCTCTCCAAAGAGGCCAGATAAACAACTGCATAGTCAAGATTTCCAATTTATTCAAAATCCAGTTAACAAGGAAATTAAAATAGTTGATTTGTGTGTGTGTGTTATTCAGGATTTATTAAAAATTGCAACCCCTCACATAAATCACTGAGATAGCAAAGGTTTAGTCCCATTATTTTGCACCATCTATAGCTACATATGCATTACACTGTAATACCTATTATAGCAATACCTGACATACATTATGAAATTCTAAATACTGAAAGACATATATCATGTAGGGTATGGGTGGTAAGTATTATCTAACAGGAATGTTCATTTAATAAGCACATTCCTATTGCCCATAAGTTAATTGTACTGAGTCTCTGACTCATTATTAAAATAATTAATTCCCTAATTCCCTATGAATTTGCAGTGTATATATAGAATGTTAAAAATAAATTTTTCCTTTTTTCTTTGTGGCAGTTTGGGAAATTACGCATCACTTCATGGACAAATATATTGTAAACCTCACTTTAAACAACTTTTCAAATCTAAAGGAAATTATGATGAAGGTTTTGGACACAAACAGCATAAAGATCGATGGAATTGCAAAAATCATAGCAACTCAGTGGACTTTATTCCTAATGAAGAACCAAATATGTGTAAAAACAGTGCAGAAAACACCCCCATACTTGGAGATCTTAATAAACATTTAGATGCTGGTAACCGTGAAGGGCAAAGGGATGATTTGAGAAAATTTGGAGAGAGGGGAAAATTAAAAATCATTTGGCCCCCTTCCAGGGAGATGCCTAAGAAATCCTTCCCCCTTGAGGAAGAGCTCAAAATGAGTAAACCTAAGTGGCCGCCTGAAATGACAACTCCTATGCCTGCTGAATTTAAAAGTGAATCACTGATAGAACACATTAAAACTCTGGAAAATAAACAACAAGAGCAAGATAACATTTCTTTCCTGCAGCCAAATGTGCAGTCCATTCATATGTGTCAGAAAGAGGATGTTATAGGAATCAAAGAAATGGAAATGGACGAAGCAAGAAAAGATGAGAAGGAAGCAAGTAGGAATGTGCAAGAGAAGCTGAATGAGGCCGAAGATATAAAAAATAAGAGGAAAAGTGAAATGGATCTTAATGACAACAATAATGTGGTTGTACAGAGTGCTGAGAAGGAGAAAAACGAAAAAACTAATGAACCTGATGGTGCAGAAGTTTTACAGGTTGCTAACACTGGTGATGAGGTGGTGCCAGAAAATCGGAAAGAGAATTTGAATAAGAATAATAATAACAATTATGTAGCAGTCTCATATCTGAATAATTGCAGACAGAAGACATCTATTTTGGAATTTCCTAATCTATTACCACTGACAAGTGAAGCAAACTATACTGCGAGTGAATATCGAATTGAAAATTTAGAAAATGCATCTAGAATCTCAGAGTTACTTGGTATATTTGAATCTGAAAAGACTTACTCGAGGAATGTTCTAGCTATGGCTCTCCATAAGCAGACTGACAGAGCTACTGCTGGCGGTCCTGTGCAGTCTACCTCCAAATCGCGCCTCAATGGTGGGTTCATAGTAAAGGGGAAAAGTTCAATAGCTCCTTCTGATACAAATATCTTAAACATTACAGGAAACCACTCAAATAACAAAAATCTACACTTTTTCTTTTCTAACACTGTGAACATTGCTGCTTTTTCCAAGAAGAATGAGAAGGTTTTTAAGCGTGATTTAATAGATTCTGTAGATCAAATTAAAAATCTGCCGTGTTTGTATTTAAGAGAATTTGGGAAGGACATCAAGCAGTGGCATGATGAAACCATGGAAGCGGCCCACATGAACGGAAGCACGGGTGTTGATACTCTGAGCAGTGAATGTGCAGCCACGCCTTCGTTCCCTGGAGTGGAGCTTCCGTCTGAACAACTCACTGTGGAAGAGCGGATTAAAAGGAATAGGTGCTACAGTGACACCGAGTGAAGCATCTCTGGCCGCTTGCAGCCCACACTCAGGCACCGAGAAATAGTGATGTCCTGAAATGAGACTTTAGGGATTTTGACAACCTGTTGTTGAACTTGTTGTAAACATAATGTTCAGAAATTTCATGTCTATCACAATGGGATATTCTTTGTATCACACTCTATACTGTTTTTCATAATTGGTTTGAATCTACTTTTATTCTGAATGGAATGAAGAGATAAAACAATATGGCTACATTTTTCTGTCAAATGGCACTTAAATATATTGCTCTGTTTTTCAACATGCTAGATAACATCATTGATGACATTTTATGCTGCTGATATTTGTCACAATTCTTATACCTTCTCTATAATTTCTGCTGAAATAAAATTGAATCACCTGGAGTGTAAACCAAAGCACTTTTGTAACTTCTTTCCGTATATATTGTCATTCTAAGTATATATGTTTTCCATAATTTAGGAAGTATTTGTTTTGGGGCAAGTATTTAACACACACGCACACGCACAAATAATCCTGGAAAACATAAAGTGCTAAATCAAAGTCACAGTATTATTAGAAAATATAAAATTTTCATTCTCTTTTTTGCTCTGTAATTTAAAGATATGAGGACTATTATGGTTCTTTAAATAATTATCTATATTAAACTATCGTGGAATATGTCTAAACATTTAATGGAAAATATCAATTTTCCTTCAAAATAATGTGGAGTCCATACTCAGAAATCAACTGAACTAGAAAGATTTTAGAAGTTACTTGAATAAATTATGCATATTACATTTTTTATTGCTTACCATATGCAGTTGATAAATATATAAATCATATCACTACCTTTTGTCAGGTATTTTTTTATCATATTTGACAGATATTATATTTTTCTGTTATAAAAACATAGTCTTGGGAAATTTGTCTTCTGAAATTTTTGCTGATTTTGCCTGTCTGCAAATACATTTGATGATTCTGATAGAAAAAAAAAACATGAATATAAATGAATGGCTTCACATTAATTTAGCGTTTATATATGAAAACTTATCCCATATTCTCCTACACAAACACAAACCATTGATTTTCTATTAAGTATGAAACCAAAATGCTTGGTGAAAACTATTTCTCTTTAGAAAGTATAACAAATTCTCTCTTGCCAGCATGTTCTCAACCAATATCTAAGACTTACATTATTAGTTTGCTAGTAATAAAGGCTTTCATAACAAAATACCACATACTGGGTAGCTTAAACAACAGAAATTTATTTTCTCACAGTTCTGGAGGCTGGAGTGCAGGCAGGATTGGTTTCTCCTGAGGCGTCTCTCCTTGGCTTGTAGACGGCTGCCTTCTCGCTGTGTCCTCACATGGCTTTTCCTCAGTGTTTACAGACTCCTGGTATCTCTTCTTATGTGGACGACAGTCCTACTGGGTTAGGGTCCTACCCGTATGACTTCATTTAATCTTAATTACCTCTATAAAGGCCCTATCTCCAAATACAGTCAAATTGGGGGATACGGCTTCAACATACGAGTTTTGTGGGGACACAACTCAGTTCATGACATACACTTTTACCCAATTTAATTGAATACTATGAAAGCCTGCCAAGAAAATGGCAAGCTATGGGGCTACCATAGCAACTTTTTTATTTAAATTGAACTATTGCACTTTTGCACTTCTCTTCATGTATTCTTAATGAAACAGCATTATTTCTACAATCATTTATGCTGTGATAACCCAAAAGTTTCCACAGAGAAAGAAATAATTTATGAACAATCATGATATAATATCTTAATGTATGGTTTCTTAATTTCAGTGGTCCTTTTACAAAAGTGGTTCTTGCTTTACAAAATTTCTCCCTTGGAACTTTGCCCACTTAATCTTGGTAGCCCAGTGCACTGTTCAATTATGTTAAAACTTGGGATCAAAATAAGCTAATATCCACATCAGGGAGAACAATGGAAAAATGTGAATTGTTCTTCTCTTTACCCTTCATTAAATCAACAAAGTATTCTTTTAAAATCTTCTTAATCAGAAACAGTATCGTATCATACTTGTTGGCTGAATCACCTCCCTTGGATGATACGTAGGAGTTTAAAAGAATTCAAATATGCTTAAGAAATGCAAATACCGTTTTATTTAGTAATGGGTAGTAGTTCACTCTAATAATGACAAAATCTTCCAGCTAAATAAATAGCAAGCTTTAGGAAAAAAAGTATATGTAAACACATAAATCAAAAATTCAGTAAGTTTTCTTATTGTTGCAGACAGTGTTTTAGTTTGGTAAGGCTGTCATAACAAAGTACCACAGACCGAGTGGCTTAAACAACAGAAACTTATTTTCTCACAATTCTAAAGGCTAGAAGTCTGACAACATGTGTCAGCAAGTTGGTTTCTTCTGAGGCCTCTCTACATAGCTTATACATGGATATCTTCTTTCTGTACATGGTCTTCCTTTTGTACGAGTCCATGTCCAAATTTTTTCCTTTTGTAATGACACCAGTCATACTGGATTAAGACCCACTGTAATGACTTCATTTTACCTTAATTACCTCTTTAAAGATCCTATCTCCAAATATAGTCATGTTCTGAGATGCTGGGGGTTACGGCTTCAACATGTAAATTTTAGGCAGATGCAATTCAGCCCATAACAGCAGTAATCACATTTCACCTTTAGTTTTCTTAATACATGTCTATAAATATTATGAAACAACTTCCCAATAATTTTTCACTTGGCATGTATATCTCAGAACTATATCACATATAGATTTACACTATAAAATTAATACTTCCAGGAACACCATTCCCTTCCAAAGGAATCACAATGGGCCCATGACAGAACAAGTGCTACACCAGAGAAGTATCTGTTTGATGGCAGAGCTTGGCATGCAAGGGATTTTGCATTATTTATTCAAGACTAGGCCTTCCAATGAATCTTGTAAAAATGTTCTATTCCCCAGAAAATTGTTCTGAATTGTCTTTTCCAGCTTCCCTACAATCAATCCTTGTGACAGTTTTGGGGCTCTGGGCAGCACATTCTTTGGATTGGGACAATGATTTTCCCACAGTGCAGTAAAATTGCAGAATGCAAACCTACTACCTATTCCCTAATGTACAACCAACACATGCATCTGGTATATTTTTCCCCAAACTAATAATTTTCTATAAACATCTTTAGAGTAATTTCTAAAGGCACATTAATTTTTCAAAGAACTGGAAGATAGAAAAAGAATATTTTCTCTGCTGTGTTTTTAGAGTTACTGACTATTGCTTACTATCCAATTGAGGAGTAGAAAAGTTTTCCCATTGCCAAGAAAATGAACTTATAGAAAGATAATCACAGATGTTGACATGAAAGAGAAGTGCAACACATTTTTTTTCTCTCTGGAAATGTTATTGAGAACGAAGGGTGATTTCCAAATCTAATGTAAAAGTCTTGAAATCTGCAGGTATTAACAGTAATATGAAATCTTATTTTAGAAAAATTGAATTTACATGAAGATTGAAAATAGACCATGGACATGACACTCAGATTCAAAATAAGACCCATGATAGCATATAAGAGGTGCGGAAGAGTACAGAGTCTCAATCCCCTGGAAATTAACTCTAATAGAAGACAAGAAATATTTTTGGATAAATATAATCTCAACATTGATGGAGTCCTTTGGAAAGGCTAATTCAAGCTACCTAACAAGGTCCACTTACTGTGGATGTTTTCCCCCTAAAATACTATGAGAAATTTTAAAACTTTAGTATATATGTATGTTTGTGTGCAAATGAAGTGGTAGAGGCAAATCATAGTAGAACATCTACAGTGTGGTCATTGTCTTTTAAAATAATACCTTTTTGTAGAAAGTAAACTGATGGATAGAAAACATGAGAAATAAACACTAGTGTCACCCAGTCAACACCCATTCCACAAACATTATGGGGCCCTTGGTATGTGTTGGCAGAGTAATTTAAAAGAAAAAAAGAAGGATAAATCATGATATCTTCCACCTAAGCTCTCAGACTATAAAGAGAGAATTAAAAAAAAAAAAAAAAAAAAAACTGGGGCCAGCCCAGTGGCGCAAGCGGTTAAGTGCGTGCGCTCTGCTGTGGTGGCCCAGGGTTCACCGGTTCGGATCCCGGGCACGCACGGCCGCATCGCTTGGCAAGCCATGCTGTAGTGGCGTCCCATATAAAGTGGAGGAAGATGGGCATGGATGTTAGCCCAGGGCCAATCATCCTCACCAAAAAAAAAGGAGGATTGGCAGATGTTAGCACAGGGCTGATCTTCCTCACACACACACAAAAAAACTAATTACATTTGAGGCTTATGGATATAGAGGGAACCAACCCAGGAAAATGTAAAAACACAAAGAGTTTTCTTAAACTGGAAGACTTCAGAAGAATAGTAAATAAACAGACGGGAAAGTTTTGGATTTGAATAGTACACTGTCTTTATTTTGCCATTTTCATAATTTACTTAGATGTAATTATGCAGTTGTGGACTCTACAATGCACAGCCAAGATCCCCCTTCAGAAATGAAGAATTTATTTCCCCAGATGCTGGAGGTGCTGCCCACAGAAAGCCCTCAACTTTCAGCCCCCTTCCAGGGTTGTTTTAGCTGAAGAGAGTCACTTCCCCCAACATGAACTGGATTCAGTCAGTGATCAATGAAAAAACAATTTGGTACCACACTGAAGGGTCACTCCAGGGCCAATCTCCCTGTAGGGTTGGCTGAGGCCTCTGTTGAGCCTGGATCACAACTCGACTTCTCCTGCTGTCCAATCTTGCTTCTTCCCCATCCCTTCCTTCCCTTGATACAAAGAGCACACCTGATAAGCCTCCTCCACATTAATCTCTGTCTCAGAATCTACTTCTTTGAGAACTCAACCTGGACCAGCTGATGCTAGGAGTGGCCCAAGAATGCAGATACTGGGATGATTATGTTGGAGCTGAATTATTTGCTGCCTGGCTGACAATGGGCACAAGATGGCAGTGCAATTGTTAAAATTCTCAGCAGTGGTGAACTAGGATGGCTCTACAGATTGAAGCAAATGCATAGCTGGTACCATGTGTCAAGTATCTTAGATGTGTAGGAGAAATAGCAATTACAGTGAAAATGAAATTGAATGGCCATTGCTAAACCCTAACACTCTGGGGAAAAAATTGAAAAGCTGAAAGTATTAATCAACAATTAAACGCTCAATGTAATTTAATTGTAAAAGTAGCTAAGCCCCACAGAAGGTTAAAGTTTTTGCCAAGGTTAGGGACTTGTCTGGAAAAGAATGAGATCCAGAACATGGATGGAAATAAGTTGGCTGATACAACCAAAAATGTTGATACCCCGGATTCCTCTGAACAATCTGAGCCTACAGAAGTGGCCCATTTCTCCCTATTAAGCGTTAACACCTACACTCTTACTCAGTGATGATGCAAATGCCTCTCCCCAACTCAGCTGGGTGCTTCTGCTGGTCTTGGCTGGCCTCACTCATACATCAGGAAGTCTACTGAGAACTGTGTTCTAGCCTGTGCTTGGTTGGGGCACCTTAGCTGGGTCAGATCTGCACTAGCTGATTTTCATTCTCCTCCTGAGACCAGCTATTCTGAGCATGTCCTTCTTATGGTAATGGCAGAAGTAAAAGAGAAGAAGGTGGGACAGTGGCAAACTGTTACTTCTCCTCTTTCTAATAGCCAAGGCAAGTCTTGTATTCAAAGAGTCAGAGTGAGAGTGCTGCAAGGCTCAGGTGGTACAGTGTTTACTTACAGCAAGAGAAGAGAGAGAGTACACTAGATCTAGCCACTTGCAATGCGTTGGTCCACCATGGCTGGTGGATCCACTCCACACCCAACATGGGCAATGCAGCTGCATGCACCTCGCTTCAAGCTCCAGTAGAAGACCCCTGACCCTTGCCCCATGGGGTCTGAAATACAGAAAGCTGGGGGCATTCCCAAGAGCCACTGATGCATCATAGCTAAACAGTTCCAAGAAAACTTTGCATGTGCCAGGCACAGAGGGAACAGAGATGTACGAACTGGCTGCCCGCTGAGCTCTTTGCATGCAATGCAATTTGTGAGGTTGCCGGTGTCCTTTACCAGGGTTCCTTTTGGGAACAAAGGAGTGGTATCTGACTGTGCTTGGACCCATCCCACACATTATCATTTTAACCTAACGTCATTTCTGATGAATGAAGATTTAAAAGATTCAAAGAGACAGTAATTGTTAACGATCACTACTGTATCTGCTCTCTAATTTACTGAATATTTTGTAAGATGGTGGCAGATATTTATTTATTAATTTTATGGTATTCCTTTCATCTACATTAAACCATTTCCTTAAAAGAAGGACAGACAGATTAAAGGATATTTCTGGTGAACACACCTTTCTATATTGTCTTTATTTGCACATATAGAAATTTCCTCAAACGAATTAGTTAAAAAACCAATTCCAAAGTAATTCATTATTTCCTGAATTCTATCTAACCTAAAATATTTATTGTTCAATAAAAGTTTCAATGATTTTGTAACTGAGATGATATATAAAACACAATTAACGCTTGCAATATTTAGGAACAAATAATGAAAAAATTTATTAAATGTCATGGCCCAGCTCTATAACTGATCTCTTTTAAATCTTAATCCCCGAATTTCATACTGTAAGTATATATGTTTGTATGTGTGAATGTGAGTGTATGAGAATGTGCTTAATAATGTCCAAATTATGAAAACATCAATATCTGCAGTTTTCAATGCTCTTTAGGCTGTTTTTAGCAAATGTTCAATCTTAATGCCATCCAAATCACCAACTCTGAATACACATTTGATTTAAATTAATAACAACATTAGCTGGATAAATACTTATTATCAAATGGGTAACACTTATGTTACCAATTGTAATGTTAGGATTACGCATTTTACTCCTTTCAATTTTGTTGATACCTGCATTGGTTCATTGCTGTTGATGTAGTTACAGTGCTTATAAGCGAATGTACATCTATTAACATAATTCCTTGCAATCATATTACAGTTACTCAAAGTGTTTTACTAATTTCATTTATTTCCTCATCTATATTATTCCCAGGAATTTGATCCATGCTCAAAGCTTCAATTATGTCCCTAATACTAGCAACTCCCAAATGTATACCACCTTCCCTGAGCTCTCCTCTGAACGCTAGAATCGTATAGACAATCGCCTACTTGAAAGTTTCTCTTGGATGTTTCAATGGCGTCTTAAATCCAATGTGTCTGAATCAGAGCATTACTCACTCCCCACCTCCAACCTCAAACTTGGTCCTCTTTCCAGTGTTTCCCATCTCAGACACCATTATCCATCTAGCAGCTAAAACCAGAGAACTACGAGTAATATCTCATACCCTTATTTCTTTTATTCATTCCCAATTAAAATCTCTCACCAAATCCAGTTGAATTTTACTACTTAAAAAACTGTCTCATGTTTTCTCCCCAGCACATATCACATTTGTAATTTTACATGTTTTTGTAAATTATTTGATTAGTGCCAGTGACACTCCACTCCCCGCCACACACACACTGACTGGAAGCTTTGCAAAGACAGGGACTGGGTCTGATTTTACTCTCCATATTTCCCCAACTCCCAGCCAAAAGTTTGGCATAAGGTAGGCATTTGATAAATTTTGTTGAAATAAAGAGTTCATCGCCATATAAATCTACAATATGAGCCACTGTACACACTGTCTTAGAGTAACATATGGAAGTTGATAAGGATATCTTGTGGAATGATTTTTGGATTACATCCAAAGTATCAACCACAGACCGTGTTGTTAGCATGTAAAAGCAATACTTCCAAGAGAATTGCAGTTATACTCCCAGATTGCATGTCTGGATGCCAATGGCACTCTTGGGTATATTTCTAGACCAATGGCTGGATGGATGTATTTCATTATTGTGAATAGGGCTAGGTGGCTTTTACAGGAAAGCATGTCTATTATCTTAAAGATTGCCAAAATTAATCGAGCACCTAAGAATAGACAAATTCATTCATAAAAATACATACATAGAGAGAAGTCAAGACAGTGGCGTAAGCAGACTCTGAACTCACCTCCTCCCGTGGACACAGCCAATTTACAACTACTCTGGAAAAATTACCCCTGAGACAGATCTGAAAACTGGATGAGAGGAACTCCTGCAATAAAGGACTATCCTAATTGAGGTGGAAGAGGCAGAAATTCCCTTCCGGAGAGTAAAAATGCCGCCTTCACAAGCCGCCAGCTTCATGGCCGCCCGGGAGCAGCCCAAAGGTACGCAGCCCTCCCCGGAGGCACGGGGCCCTGAGCCAGGGAGCGCCCCCGCTGTGGGCATTTTGTGGACCCAGCACAATCGAGACGAGTGGCATAATATCTGACTTTGCCTGCTACTAAAGCATTGGGGAGCACCCCCAGGAAAGCTGGTTCACAAAGAAACTAAAACCGGCTCTTAAAGGGCCCATGCACAAACTCACCCATTGCAGAAAGAACCTAAAATCACCAGAAAGAAAGGTGTGCAGTGCTTTGGTGAAAAGAGACTCATCTGATAGGCCCTGAGTGCATCTCGGTGAGAGGTGAGACCTCTCCAGGGACTGGGACATTGGCGATGGCCATTGTTGTGGCCTGGTGTGGGCGTGCTGACACAGACGCCATTGGAGTACTCCCTGGGGCCTGCTAGCCCAGGGTCTGCCCCACCCGCTAGAGCACCGATTTAATGCAGCTCAGCCAGAGCAGGCAGCCCACCCTAGAGACTGGCCCCACCCAACAACAAGCCCTCAGGCAACTTGTGGGCCTGCATAGATTGGTGACTGGATTCTCTGCAGCCTGGCAACTGAGCCCACTTCAGTGGGGCAGGGCGTGCACAAGGAGCAGGTGGAGAGAGTGGGGCGGTGGTGGAGTGTGTGGGGGTCCCGCCGTGGAGAGACTGGGTCCACTTCAGGAGGTCAGGACATGCACACGGGACAGGATTGTGTTGACTCTGTGTGTGGACCTGTGGGTGGCAGGCCTTGTCAGCTGCAGAAGACTTGTGCTTCTCAAAGACCCACATAGGGGGTTTGCCCCACCTTCCAAAGCCTGAAACCATTGGGTGCTCCTGTGCCTGAGGCCAGCCCCACACAGCAGCAATCCTCAGAGAGCTGACAAGAGACCTAAAGGCTGGAGCTTATAGCAATTGTAAGCCCCTGAGCCTAACAACCTTCCACTCTGGGGGCCTACTCACTTAAAAGACATACTGCAACACAAATATTGTATCAGAACTTGCAGCCAACTGTGCTGGGCCTCCCCACACCTGATAAAGAGACTGAAGGGCCCACATCAACTACAAGCAGTTGAGCATTACAACAGCTGGCCAGGAGCATAACTCAGCCTCCCTGGGCGCCTACAGGGAGAGCAAACAGGCCACAACAGAAGGACACATGTAGCCCGCATAGAGGTAACCCCTGGAACATTGAGAACTGAGAGAAGCACACTGCAGGGCTCCTAAGGCATCACTTATATAAGGTCACCTATCCAAGGAGACATAGCTGACCTATCTAATACGTAGACACAAGCACAGGGAGAGAGGCAAAATGAGGAGGGAAAGGAATACATTCCAAGTAAGGGAACAGGACAAAACCCCAGAAAAGGAACTAAAAGTGAAACAGAAATGAGCAACCTACTTGACAGAGAGTTCAAACTAAGAGTGTTAAGGATGCTCACTAATATGGGGAGAAGAGTAGATGAACTCAGTAAGAATGTCAACAAAGAAATGGAAGATAAAAAAGAACCAATCAGAAATGAAGATTACAATACTGGAAATGAAAAATTCACTAGAGGGACTCAAAAGCAGAGTAGAGGATACAGAAGAACGGACCTGTGAGCTGGACGAAAGACTAGAAGAAATTACCCGAGGTGAACAGGTAAAAGAGAAAAGAATTAAAAAGAGTGAGGACAGTCTAAGGGACCTCTGGGATGACATCAAGCACACTAACATCCATGTTATAGGTGTCCTGGAAGGAGAAGAGCAAGACAAAGGGGCATAGAATCTATTTCAAGAAATAATAGATGAAAATTTCCCTAACCTAAAGAAGGAAACAGACATCCAGGTACAGGAAGCACAGAGAGCCCCAAACAAGATAAACCCAAAGAGGCCCACACCAAGACACATCATATCAAAATGTCCAGAATTAAAGATAAAGAGAGAATCCTAAAAGCCACAAGAGAAAGACAAGTTACATACAAAGGAAACCCCATAAGGCTATCAGCTGACTTCTCAGTAGAAATCTTACAGGCTAGAAGAGAGTGGCACGATATATTTAAAGTGCTAAAAGGAAAAAACTTACAGCCAAGAATACTCTACCCAGCAAGGTTATCATTCAAAATGGAAGGAGAGATCAAAAATATCCCAGACAAACAAAAATTAAAGGAGTTTGTCACCAAGACACCAGTGCTACAAGAAATGTTAAAGGGACTGATTTAAGGGGAAAAGAGAACACCACAAATAAGAAAAATTATCTATTTCCATGATAAGAGGGTAGTGGATACAAATGCACAAAAAAGAGGTAAGATATGATATGAAAAACATAAAATGAGGGAGGAGGGGAGTTAAAGAGTAGAGCTTTCAGACAGAGGTCAAAGTAAAGAGACCATCAATTCTGTACAGAAGAAGAAAGGAGCAGAGAAGGACTACTAAAACACTGAGAAAAAAAAAAGTTAAAAAATGGCAGTAAGTACATACTTATCAATAGCTACTTTAAATGTCAATGGACTAAATGCTCCAATTAAAAGGCATAGGGTGGCTGATTGGATAAAACAACAAGACCCATATATATGTTGCATACAAGAGACACACTTCACACCTAAAGACACTCACCAACTGAAAGTGAAGGGATGGAAAAAGATACTCCACGCAAATGGCAATGAAAAGAAAGCTGGGGTAGCAGTACTCATATCAGAAAAAATAAACTTTAAAACAAAAACTGTAAAAAGAGACAAAGAAGGGCATTACATAATGATCAAGGGAACAATCCAACAAGAGGATATAACACTTGTAAATATCTACGCACCCAATGTAGGTGCACCTAAATATATAAAGCAATTATTAACAGACATAAAAACAGAAATAGACAGTAACACAATAATAGTAGGGGACTTTAACACTCCACTTACACCAACGGATAGATCATCCAAACAGAAGATCAATAAGGAAACATTGGCCTTAAACGACACACTAGAACAGATGGACCTAGTAGATATATACAGAGCATTCCATCCAAAAACCGAAGAATACACATTCTTTTCAAATGCACATGGAACATTCTCCAGGATTTATCATATATTAGGCCACAAAACAAGTGTCCATAAATTTAAGAAGATTGAAATAATACCAAGCATCTTTTCTGACCACAACGGTGTGAAACTAGAAATCAACTATAGGATGAAAATCAGAAAAGCCACAAATACGTGGAGATTAAACAAAATGCTACTGAACAACGGCTGGGTCAACGAAGAAATCAAAGAAGAAATAAAAAAATACCTGGAGACAAATGAAAATGAAAATACGACATGCCGGAATTTATGGGATGCAGCAAAAGCGGTTCTAAGAGGGAAGTTTATAGCAATACAGGCCTATCTCAACAAACAAGAAAAATCTCAAATAAACAATCTAACAATGCACCTAAAGGAACTGGAAAAAGAAGAACAAACAAAGCCCACAATCAGTAGAAGAGGGGAAATAATAAAAGTCAGAGCAGAAATAAATGAAATTGAGACTAAAAAAACAATAGAAAAAAGTAACAAAAGCAAGAGCTTGTTCTTTGAAAAGATAAACAAAATTGACAAACCTTTAGCTAGACTCACCAAGAAAAAAAGAGAGAAGGCACAAATAAGTAAAATCAGAAATGAAAGAGGAGAACTTACAACAGACACCTCAGAAATACAAAAGATTATAAGAGAATACTATGAAAAGCTATATGCCAACCAATTCGACAATCTGGAAGAAATGGATAAATTCTTAGAATCATACAACCTTTCAAAACTGGATCAAGAAGAAGTAGAGAATTTGAATAGACCAATCACCAGTAAGGAGATCGAAACGGTAATCACAAACCTCCCCAAAAATAAAAGTCCAGGACCAGATGGCTTCCCTGGTGAATTCTACCAAACATTCAAAGAAGACTTAATACCTATCCTTCTCAAATTCTTCCAAAAAATTGAGGAGGGGGGGAAGCTCCCTAACTCATTCTACGAAGCCAACATTACCCTGTTACCAAAACCAGAAAAGGACAACACAAAAAAAGAAAATTACAGGCCAATATCACTGATGAACATCGACGCAAAAATCCTCAACAAAATAGTAACAAATCACATACAACAATACGTTAAAAAGATTATACACCATGATCAAGTGGGATTTATTCCAGGTATGCAGGGATGCTTCAACATTCCCAAATCAATCAACGTGATACACTACATTAATAAAATGAAGAATAAAAATCACATGATCATCTCAATAGATGCAGAGAAAGCATTTGACGAGATACAGCACCCATTTATGATAAAAACTATGAATAAAATGGGTATAGAAGGAAAGTACATCAACATAATAAAGGCCATATATGACAAACCCACAGCTAATATCATTCTCAATGGTGAAAAACTGAAACCTATCCCTCTAAGAACAGGAACCAGACAAGGATGCCCACTCTAACCACTCCTATTTAACATAGTACTAGAAGTCCTTGCCAGAGCATTCAGACAAGAGAAAGAAATAAAAGGGATCCAAATTGGAAAGGAAGAAGTGAAACTGTCACTATTTGCAGATGACATGATTTTGTATATAGAAAACCCTAAAGAATCCACCAGAAAACTTTTAGAAGTAATAAACGAATATGGTAAAGTTGCAGGATACAATATCAACATACAAAAATCAGTTGCATTTCTATACACTAACAACGAAGTAGCAGAAAGAGAAATTAAGAATACAATCCCATTTACAATTGCAACAAAAAGAATAAAATACCTAGGAATAAACTTAACCAAATAGGTGAGAGATCTGTACACCAAAAAGTATAAAACATTGCTGAAAGAAATTGAAGAAGACACAAAGAAATGGAAAGATATTCCGTGCTCTTGGATTGGAAGAATTAACATGGTTAAGATGTCCATACTTCCTAAAGCAATCTATAGATTCAATGCAATCCCTATCAAAGTTCCAACAACACTTTTCACAGAAATGGAACAAAGAATCCTAAAATTTATATGGAACAACAAAAGACCCCGAATAGCTAAAGGAATCCTGAGAAAAAAGAACAAAGCTGGAGGTATCACACTCTCTGATTTCAAAATATACTACAAAGCCATAGTAACCAAAACAGCATGGTACTGGCACAAAAACACACACACAGATCAATGGAATAGAATCGAAAGACCAGAAATAAAACCACACATCTATGGACAGCTAATCTTCGACAAAGGAGCCAAGAACACACAATGGAGAAAAGAAAGTCTCTTCAACAAATGGTGTTGGGAAAATTGGATAGCCACATGCAAAAACATGAAAGTAGATCCTTACCTTACACCATACACAAAAATTAACTCCAAATGGATTAAAGACTTGAATGTAAGACCTGAAACTATGATACTTCTAGAAGAAAACATAGGCAGTATGCTCTTTGACATTGGTCTTAGGAACATATTTTCAAGCACCATGTCTGACCGGGCAAGAGAAACAATAGAAAAAATAAACAACTGGTACTACATTAAACTAAAAATCTTCTGCACAGCAAAGGAAACCAGCAACAAAACGAAAAGATAACTTAACAATTGGGAGAAGATATTTGCAAACCATACATCTGATAAGGGGTTAATCTCCAAAATATATAAAGAACTCATGCATCTCAACAACAAAAACACTAACAATCCAATTAAAAAATGGGCAAAAGACCTGAACAGACATTTCTCCAAAGAAGATATACAGATGGCCAACAGACACATGAAAAGATGTTCAAAATCATTAACTATCAGGGAAATGCAAATCAAAACTACAATGAGATATCACCTCACGCCCGTCAGAATGGCTATAATTAACAAGACAGGAAACAACATGTGTTGGAGAGGATGTGGAGAGAAGGGAACTCTCATACACTGCTGGTGGGAGTGCAAACTGGTGCAGCCACTATGGAAAACAGTATGAAGATTCCTCAAAAAATCAAGGATAGAACTACCATATGATCCAGCTATTCCACTGCTGAGTATTTATCCAAAGAACTTGAAAACACCAATGCGTAAAGATACACGCACCCCTGTGTTCATTGTAACGTTATTCATGATAGCCAAGACTTGGAAGAAACCTATGTGCCCATCAAGGGACGAATGGATAAAGAAGATGTGGTATATATACACAATGGAATACTAGTCAGTCATAAGAAACGATGAAATCCAGCCATTTGTGAAAACGTGTATGGACATTGAGGGTATTATGCAAAGTGAAATAAGTCAGAGGGACAAGGTCAAATATCGTATGATTTCCTTCATTAAGTAGTAGATAATAACAACAATAAACAAACATATAGAGACAGAGATTGGATTGGTGGTTGCCAAAGGGAAAGGGGGGAGGGAGGAGGGCAAAAGGGATAATTCAGCACAAGTGTGTGGTGATGGGTTGTAATTAGTATTTGGGTGGTGAACATGATGTAATCTATGCAGAAATAGAAGTACAATGATGTACACCCGAAATTTGTACAATGTTATAAACCAATGTTACTGCAATAAACAAAAAATTAAAAAATAAATAAATAAAGACAATGGTAAGATGAAAAAAAAATACATACATACACACATATACATATAATCTGTATTAATACTAAAGCCTTAAAGTGTACATTTTCCCATATATTAGAAGTTAACTTTTTCTGCACATAACTTGTATAGAACATTTAGGTTGAATAGTTAAAGGTTGGATTGACCCTATATTATATATAAATCTTTCCCTCATTTGACAGATGAGGAAACTGGGGCGCAGAGAGGTTAAGTATGTATCCCAAGATAACCCAACGTGTTAGCAATGGAAAAGATTTTGGTATCCCTAGTTTACATCTGAGAAAAGCAAGATTTAGAGATATTGAGTTGCCCAAGACCACATGTCAAAGTACTGTGATATAAAGACATGAAAAAGAGTTATTGTTTGCAGTTCCATACCCTTTCCTCCATGCAAGCAGTCTCTGTGAAGTATTCTGATTTTACTATCATGCATTTAATTTTTATTCTCTGGCTTTATTTTTATGCTCTTGCATTTATCATTGTATACAATTGTGCTATAAATATATAGATATCTCACATGCATATGTGTACATTTATATGCACACACACTAATGTTCTAGAACCAAGTAAAACATCTATTGCTAAATCAAGGTCCTCCACATGATTTGGCTGAAAAATATCACAATTTATTAGTTTTTACACATACACACTCATAATTTCAATACATTTAGAAATTTAGCACGTTGATCATTTCAATGAACTTAGATAACCTGTGGAGTCAATTGGTTTGGGAAGATATTTAACACGAATTGAAAAGAAAAAAAAAAAGGTCTGGATTAACCATCATAGAACCAGAAATTACAGATGGGCAGGGAACCAATTGCCGTTAATTAGAGAATGGCTATGTGCGTCTGTACAAAAATAATACAAACTAGTAGCAGATAGCATTCATCTTTTGCTGTGCTCCAAGCTCACAGCTAAGGCAAACATTGTGGCCCTTGATCTCATTTAATCCTCATAAATATCTCGTGGGTATGATATGAGGTAAGGTTTTATATTCCTGGTGAAGTCTATGAATTAAGGAGGTTAAGTTACTCGACTGAGTTTACCAAGTTACCCAGCTTGTAAGTGCTGAGACACAGACTGATATTGGTCCTAACTGACCAGAAAGTTCATTAATACAGTTTTCATTAACATCCGTCTGGCCTCTCAATAACTCCCTGTGAGTGTAAACATACATACATGAAATGTTCACATGTATACATATACACACAAGTATGCATCAGTAATGTGCCTATGACTATATAAGTTTATATATAATACTGAAGATACATGTGTATAATGTATACACACATTGCATTTTGTGTGTGTAAGTGTATCTATGTGCATATGTGTGTTTGTACACACACGCATGTGTATTATACCGTGAGTATAGCCAGGTACCTATGCCTGTACATTCTAGAGTCACATTTATAATGCAAAGTAGAGAATAAAAAAATAAGATTACTCATTGAAAATGTCATCAACCTCAGGGAATGGAAGTGAAGGAAATGCATCAATCCTCCTGCCTGCCTGAAAGGCAAGCAGAAAGCAGAACTGCTCTCTTTAAATCAATGAAATTAACAAAAGCAATTGAATGTGGCAGAGAGGAGATGTCAGGTAGGAAGCAGCACATGTGGAACCCGAACACTGTGAATAACTTAGAGAAAGACATCAACGCCTCTGCTGCTAGTGATTACCTCACTCTTCGTGTGGCTGTAAAACATGGCAGCGTTTGTCTCTGTGCCCGGAAATGTTAGGACATTAAAAGTTCAGCCCTGGTTATGCGAAACAAGACAGGATCTATTTGCCCTAAACACTAAACCTTTTAATTTTCAAAGTTCTGAAATATTTAAGCTAGAAATACTTCCAACACTGGAATATGTTTAAATGGCTCCTTTATAAAGAAGAAAGGAAGAGCATGCGCCTATTTTTTAATTCATAAGAAAATTATTAAATCACTAGCATTTCAAAGAGCCCACTTTCAATTACCCACGAAGAGATGGCCTACAGAAAATACTAAATTCCAGGCTGACGTCTCCAACCTCCTCAGACCACAGCCTCCTTTCCACCTTCACCTGTGTCCTCAGGGAATAAGAACAAACTTCAATATCAGCAGAAGTAAAACGTAATGGTCACATTCACAGAATAATTTCCATTGATATTTTTATTCCAAGGCAGAAGGAAAGGAGTTGTGAGCATTACATAGCATACCATGGATTTTTGCTGCTTCTGCTGTCAATGGCAATCTTTTACAAGATCCAGCTGAAGACTTTCCTCATGGTCCTCCTTTCCATTTTTCCCCTGCCCTCAGGGTATGCAGCCCCTTACTCCCCCACCAGCTTTTCCAGCCCTTTTCGTTAGTGATAGCATCCTGCCTCTGTCTCCCTTAACACTAACATGTGATGAATACTCAATGAATATTTGATGAATGAATGAATGAATGTTATAGGTTCCTGTGGGCAGCAAATGGCAGCACTTTGCAAAAACATCTTTAGTCCTTTGGGTAAGGGGAAAAGGAAGAAGGAAGGGAGGGAAGAAACTTATATGGAATGCCTACATTTTGCCAAAGTTCAAGGTTTTTCAAAATGAAGATCTATGAATATCCATTTGATACTTATATTAAAATACATTGCATATATTTTAGTATCGTGACTTTATAATTGAGGTAACCAGTGTTCATTTAGTTTTGACACCGTACTTCTGAAATAAGATATTATTATCTCTACGTAAAGAAGTTATGTCTTGAAGAGGTTTAACTACTTCCCCAATGTCACCCATCTAGAAAGTGCAGATCACAGTAAGTTGTGAGAGACCATGGGGACACTGGCCAAAAATTAGTATGCCTAAATTAATCTGGGAGATGTGGGAAGTAGAGAGAAGTGTGGGAAGTAGTAAGAGAGAAAATTATCCAGGGAAATTGATTTTTGTTTTTGTTTTTCATTGAAATGAAGGTGGTAATGAGCCGATGAAGGAAAAGCGTTGGTTGTAGCAGCAGAAGTGGAGCTCCTTCAGTGAGGACAGGTCAGAACAGGTTGGTTCAGATTCTAGGAGTGAAACCCCAGAAGCAGAGAAGGTAGTTAGATGCAATGTATTGGTTAGAGTATGTAACTCCAGGTGTAACAAATAAATTCTGAAATCTCAGTGGTTTAAGACAAGAAAATTTTAGTTCTTTCTCTATCACAATACACTGTGGGTTCGTGAGAAAGATACTCTGCTCCACAAAGCTTTTCAGGAACTCGGTCCCTCCATGTTGCGGCTCTGCCCTCCTCTGCAGCCCTGGAGTCCCCTCAGTTGGCAGGCAGAGAGGGAGGAGAGAATGGGGCTCACCAGTGGGAGGTTTCTGTGGGCCGAGACTGGAAGTGGGGCATGTCACTTTTGCCTATATTTCATTATCCATAACTCAGTGACATGGCCATATCTACTTCTTTTACAGGTAGGAGATGTAGTCAATCTGGAAAATGTAGTCAATCTCTGGCACAGAATGAAAATAAAAACACACATGTAGCGGAACATCTGCCACAATGAGTAAAAGGACATCCAGACTTTCAGACGCCCAGTCACATTTATTTTTCGGTAACTTTGTACTAGATATTATTCTTTAAAATTTGTACTTGTATGGTTTACAGCTTTTCATTTAGAAAGCCTCCACAGATATTTTTTTATGTATATGAACAAACCAAAGTCAAAGCAGACATGTAGGAAAGGTCTGGGAGGTTGAGCAGTCAACTCAAGGATATCCCAGAAGGCCAGCAGCACTCAGATTCAGGAGCTAGCAACAGGGGATGTGGAGACCAAGCAGGCAGGCACTTGACATAGCAGAACTTAAGGTGAGAACACAGGCTGGGGAATTTCAATCAAACTTGAGTCTCTGGAAGACCTTCAAGTTCAAAGCAGCCTCCAACCGTAGAAGGATTAGGAGGCTGCCCAGCCGAAAGAAACGGGGCAGGAGAGAGGTTCCGATAATGACCCGGCTATGAGAGCCAAGATCCAAAGCAGAGTATTGCTCACTTAGAACAAGCCAAGAGCCCAGGTGTGAGCCCTATCACCAACTTGGTTACTGTTCTCAGCCTCACTGGCAGGAGTTTTTCAAGACATCCTGCCAGAGGATGGAGAATTGCTACTAAATCTACAAAAATATGGAAAGGAGAAAAATGATGAGAACAGAGATTATGAATGGGTTGGCAAAGATATAACTCCAGCTTCGAATTTTGAGGGAAAAGGTGACAATTTCCAAAGTCAATCATTAGTGTTTCAGATAAAGCTTTCTAAATCCAAACACAAATGGGTTTGGCAATGGCATCATCTACTGCTTTGCATTATCTGTGACCTCTGCCTTTTTGCTGGAGTAGATATGGGAAATTCCACCTTTTTGGAGGCAGGCAATGGCATATGACACACTCCTGGATCATATAACATGTTCCTGCATTTGCCACCAACTGCTGTGGCTCTGCCTCCTCCTCCTGCAAGAATACCACTTGGTATTTGGCCAACTAAGACAATTTAACTTAGCCCTATGGTTTTCTCTGTGTGTTTTATGTGTTATGTGTTCCCTCATATTTTTTCTTGGAATTATTTAAACTGGATGCCTATTTAAGCTCATGGATGTAAAAATCTTGGAATACTTTGGCAGGTGTGGTCTTTACTTTTGGTCCAGATCTGCATGTGTGTTGAAAGAAGATTCATAATCTGTTCTTGTTAAAAGAACAAGTTGTCTTTTAGAGCTTGGGTGTATGGAGCAGAATATAGATATCGTTAATATATAAACAGATACATTATTTTTTTCTTTCAAGTATTAAAATGTGGTTATATTTATAGAGATACCTGGCTTAGATGCCTAATCAGACACAGGTGTTTTCTAAAGCCCATTTGAATTCTAATTGTTAAAATACACTTCAAACATTAACTAACAAGTTAATTCAATTGTATCGGATATAAAATTACTAGCACCTACTATGAGTAATAAGTTTAAAGAGTTTAGGAAAAACAAAGGCACAAATTCTGCCTGAGGAGTTGTTTATTTTCCCCCATCAAATAAATAGGTGACTTATGATGCACTAAATAGGAATAGAATTAATAGATTCAGGTGTCATCTTATTATAGAATTGACTTTTTCAAAGCTGATTTTAAAAATAAATTGTTTATCTGTCATACTAAATGAGCTTAGATTTTTGAAAAATCTGTTGCAATGTATCTAAGGTATAATATGTTGTGCATAAACTTCTTTAAATGGTGCAATGACTCTAATACTATGCTTTTAAATTTTACTTAATTTCATCATTTATGGACAAAATCCAGGAAATGAAAGTTTCTCTTTTTCTCTATATCAAAAATATCAGAAGCTGAATTATGGTTAAGCTTTCTTCCTCTCTTCTGGATTTCCTCCTCCTGCCTCTTCAGGGATCTTGTTTCATCAATTATACTTTCTGTCTCTAGAAACTTCTGCCCTTTTTCCATGTTCCAGTCACTTCTGTCTTAATAGAAAACAACACTTTCTTGATTCTTCCTCATTTTTCTTCTTCAACTCAACCAACTATAAACCAGAATCGCCCAACCCTTACTAGTGACATCCTAGTTATGGAACGTAAGGACCACCTTTCAATCTGTTTGACCCTGGCCCTTTATGTTTCAACATTGCTCTGTTTCCAGGTCCTCTGAATGCTTTTCCTTGAGCTCCTGGTTCTATAACTGTATTTTCATATATTCTATTGAACTCTCTGGACTTGTTGGGTTTTCTTTTTTTTTTCATTCTTCTCTTAACATTTGGAAACTGTGCTTTTTGTGGTCTTTGGCTCTACCTCCTCTTCTGTGTTGAAGATCTTTCCCTCATGCAGAGATTACTGACTTGATCCTTCAAACCGTGGAAACTATTCCCAAAGCTGGTTACTTGGAAATAGCCTCTGAAATAGGAGGACTGGTTAAATTCACTTCAATTTTCTACAATATCTGACCCCGTTGACTATTCTCTCCTTGAAACCATCTTCTACCTTAGTCCCTCTGATACACATCTCTCCTGGTTCTGTTCCAACTCTCTAGTTGTTCATTCGCTGTCTTTTCAGTATGCAGCTTCTCCTTTGTCTCTTGCTGAAATGTGTTTTCTCCAGATTTTTCTTTTTATTCCTCTCTCCTTCTGTCATTATACATTCTGCCTAGGCAATTTTATCCACCTCCATATTCACCTTGTATGGATACTTCCCACTGCTATGTCTCTAGCTTGAGGCTGGACCTTCCTTCTGAGCTCCGGCTCTTTGTTTCTAATTGTTTGCTCTTCTGAAAAGACCTTCAACACAGAAGGTTGAAGTGTTTTCCACAAGTATTGCCCTTTTGTGTATGTGTGTGTGTGTCTGCATGTTATGGTGTGTTAATTGAGTGGAATGGCCACAGACTCAGCACTCAATTCAGCAAACTGGTGATCATCCTTAATTTGCTCCTCTCTCTCTTTTCTCTCTCTCTGTCTCTGTCTCTCTCTCTCTTTCCCTCATGCCATCCTCTCTCCCAGGAGGCCCTTTCTCCTCTTTTGATCGGTTAACTCATATCTCATATGTGTCTCTCAAGATCACTTCAAGTATCATTTTCATTTTGAAAACATTCGTCTCACCACCCTAGATTGACTTAGGTGCCTATCCTCTCTACTTCCTATTGTCTTTGTGCATGGAATTATGAAAAATTGTCAAACATCTTGAGGTTGGAAAAATGTGTGTTTATCATGTCTGTATTCTCATTTGCAGGAATAAAGTAGGTAAAGGCTAGAAGACTAGAAGCATCGACTTGGGGTTCATCCACACAAAATGAATATGGATATGGGTGAAAGTGCCTAGGCAGGATACATAAGGATTGATGAATTAAAAACGTCAGAATTGTGCATGAGCATGACAGTATGTTTTGCAAAATAAATGACTGAACTTTGTATGTAGTACCTATGAGCTTAGGATTTAAGGCAAACAACATTTGATGCTGACAAACTAATAAACAACACAACCAAGTAAAACATAAGCATGAAAATGCATGCTCAATGAGAAACATAAGTCAAAAAGAATAAGAGTTATCCAAAGGCTTTTAGAGGTTACTACTGTGGTTTCACTCTGAGAAAATAAGAAGCAGGATTTGAGGCAATATTTAGATACCAAGAAGAGGAGAGTTGGATTAGATACTGGAGAGGGGAAATAATGCCAAGAATAGGATGCTAATTAAGAAAATTGGAGTAGGATAATCATGTAAAGAGTGAATGTGCCCAAGGCATGTGACCAGTATTAAGACAAAGGTTATCAAATTTCCAAATAATACGAGAAAGAAGATATCGCTTGTGACATGTTTCCCTTTCATTTTTAACATTTAGACTCTGAATGTTATGAAGCTATATTAGTTTTCTACTGCTGCTATAACAAATGGCCACAAACTTAGTGGCTTAAAACAACACAAATTTATAATCTTACACTTCAGGAGGTCAGAAGTCCCCAAATCAAGATATCCACAGGACTGTATCCTTCTAGTGGCTCTAGGAAAGAATCAGTTTCCTTGCCTTTTTCAGCCTCTAGGGGCCTCCTGCAATCCTTGGCTCACGTGTGCCAGCATAGCAGCAATCCAGGATACTCACACAATTTCAGTATCTTTAACTTAATCCCATCTGCAAAATCCCTTTAGCCATGTAAGTAACATATTCACAGATTTTGAGGATGAGGATGTGTGTATCTTTGGGGAGGACATTATTCTGTCTAACACAGATAGTCAAAGGATAATAAAAAATAGGCAAATATCTGAATTTCGTTCCTTCATTAACATTTGAGAATCTATTTTCTACTTAAAAAAAATCCCTTACATTAAGAGTTTCATGCTTTCTAAGGCATTTTCACACTCGTAATCATACTTGAGCCTTAAAACAACTCTGTGAGAGAGATAGAGGCGATACTATATCCATTTTATAGATGAGTTTATGCATGTGTTAATAAGAGTTTACTGGCTTGCCCAAAGGCACATAGCTAGTGAATACCAGATTTAAAATACAATACCACGTTTTCTAACTATAAATCTAGTATTCTTTCCACTATTCAATAAAGTTTACTCGTGAATAAAAAATAAAGAAAAAATCCTGGACTCATCATACATTTCATAGCAGAAAGAAACAAGCCAGAAGGTAATTTAGATGTTGATCATCACTATATCTTCCCTAAATACACCTCTCATTCTGAATGAAAGTGAGAAAGTAGAACACATTTCTATCCCTTTCAAATTTTGGATATAGGACTGAAGAACAGAGTGGTCTAGGAGGCACAGGACATAGAAGCTGATATAGACTTGGTGCACTGCTTGTCTCTCCCCTTTAGGTTTGAAAATGCACGGTAATGAGTAGCAAACACAAATGCTCATGGAGTCAAGCAGGACTTCTAAATATTACAAGAAGATGTGGTATAGAATGCAAGCTCAATCACAAATAGTAACAGACTCTCACCTTCCATGACAGGGAACAAAGGGGAGTGGTGAGGCCTGTGGCAAACTGGAGTGTGCTTAGCTCATCAGAAGGGGCAGCTTCTTTTCAGTACCTGACTATTGCTGCTTTGGAGAATGTGGACCCAGTGTTGACAGATAATCATCTTTAAAAAAGGGATAAGCTGGAAACTTCAATTTTTACATTTGGATAAAGTATAATCTCCCAAATTTTAATGATTAGCATTTTAAATCGTTTTAAGACACTGGATGGCCAAAGAGAAGATGTATGAAGACCAGAAAGAGTCCACAGTGGGTTACCAGTTTCCGATTTCTAGCATAAGGACATCGATAGCACTAGACTTATCTGTCCAAAAAATGTTTGAAAATAAAGGGATGAGAAGGTGCTGACGGGTAGTCAAGGAGAGGCAGAGAATGGAATATTGTCATTCCAAAAAATGACATACGCTCCTTCACGTCTCCTTTATAAAATTTTATGGATGGAAACCCTGATGGTAGCATTAATAATTATTTTCAAACAAAACAAATAAATAAAAGTAAGAGGATATAGGTGCAGCAATAAGCTAAATTTTTTTCTTGATATTTGTCTAAAAATACACTCACAAAAAAAATGACAGAATCCCTCAAAAAAGATTTTAGTCTTAAAGACGAGACGAAGGATTCTGGAGCAACAGATCCCTCAGTGTACTAGGAGTATATTCTAACATTCAAACCCAAAAATATGCTTCATTTTTAAGAGATAAGAGCAAAATAGAACAAAAATCAAGGGAATCCTGTACACTGCAATGGAAGAGGACATTTAGGATTAAGTGAAGATCCACTCTGCCAAAAGCTGCTGGGCAGTCAGGACAGAGGAGAGCAGGGAGACATCCAGCAGCTCCGGCGCCACGGAAAGCACGGATGACCTCGGCAACAGCTGTTTGCTGCTATGCAGCAGAAGCAAGCTGGGAGTCTAGTAAGAGTTTACTTGGTAGGTAAGGGAGAGTGGCCTCAGGTGGCGGGAGCTGGCAACATGTAGGAGGAAGACCATTTCCTGATTTGTAATTTTTGAAGATGTGGACAGAAACGAATGAGGTGTGCAGCGGCTCTGATTATGGAAACTCGCTTTGAGTGTGTTGGTCTTCTTGACGAGGAAGATGTTAAAGGTGTTATACCTGAAAGTGAATAGGGTTGGGAAAAGTCTCCCCAAGCCTGAATTTTGAGTGATAGAAGTTGTATAAGCCAAGAAATGCCTCAAGCAAGATTTGGAATTTTTATAATGGTGCCCATTCTTCTCATTTTTTTTTTTTTCTTTTTGAGGAAGATTCTCCCTGAGCTAACATCTGTGCCAATCTTCCTCTATTCTGTATGTGGGTCACTGCCACAGCATGGCCACTGACGAGTGGTGTAGGTCCGTGCCCAGGAACCGAACCCGGGCTGCAAAAGCAGAGTGCTCTGAACTTAACCACTAGGCCACAGGGCTGGCCCCTCTTCTCATTTTGATATAATTAACTTTCTTGAAAAAGTCAAGGTAATTTCTTAAGCAAGAGATAATCATTGCTATTTCTAGGGATGTATTTATATACCTTTCATTCTGGGATCTGCTGACCCCTTAAATGATTTCTTTTTAGTTTTGTATATTAAGGTTCACTCTTTCTGCTATGAAGTTCTATGAGTTTTGAGAAATGCATCATGTCATGTACTCATTATTGTAGCGTCACACAGAATAGTTTCACCACCCTAAAAAATCCCCTGTATTTCACCTATTCAGCACTACCCATCTTGAACCCCTGGCAACCACTGATCTGTCAAATATCTCTATAGTTTTGCCTTTTTTTGAAGGTCATACAAGTGGAATAACACCATACATGACCTTTGCAGACTGACTTCTTTCACCTAGCATTATGCATGCAAGATTCATCCATGTCTTTGTATCTTGATAGCTCATTATTTTTACTTTTCCTCTCTGAATAATATTCCATTGTATGGATTACTGCAGTTTGTTACCTGTTCACCTGTCGAAGGACATCTTGGTTGCTTTCAGTTTTTGTGATTACTGATAAAGTTACTATTAACATTTGTGTGTGGGCATAAACACCGTGTGGGCATGACTTTTCAAATCAGCTGGGTAGATTCTAAGAAATGTAATTGCTTGATGGTCTGGTTTACCATACCATCTAACAAAGCATTACAATGTTTAGCTTTGTAGGAAACTGCCAAACTGTCTTCCAAAGTGGCTGTACATTTTGCATTCCCACTAGCAATGAATGAGAGTTCCTGTTGTGCCACATCTTCACCAGCAGTTGGTTTTTTTATTTTAGCCATTGTACTATGTGTGCAAGGGCATCTCATTGTTATTTTGATTTACATTCCCTAATGACTCAGGATTTGAGCATATTTTCATATGCTTGTTTGCCATCTGTATATCTTCTTTGGTGAGATATCTGTTCAGATCTTTGGTCCATTTTTAAATTGGGTTGTTTGCTTGTTTATTGTGGAGTTTTAAGAGTTCTTTATATACTTGGCATGCAAGCCCTTTATCAGATATGTGTATGACAAACATTTTCTCCCAGTGTGTGGGTTGTCTTTTCATTCTTTTGATGGGGTCTTTCAGTGAGCAGAGTTTTTAAATTTAATGAAGTCCAACATCAATTTTTCTCTTTTGTGGATGAAGTTGTTGTTTTTAACCTGCTTTTTCCACTTAACAATATGTTTTAGACATTGCTTGTTAATAAACATACATGTATAGTTTCAAAAACAGAAAAAATTCTTTCAGACAGAGAAAAGAAACAGATGAGAAAGGACTGATTTGTAAGTTTATTAAGCTCAAAATTAGTGCAAAAAAACTGTTCATGGTCTTATGAGTAAATGAGTTATTTGAAATGCAACTTCCGTTATATTCTCTGTGTTTTTCTGATTATCTCTTCTAATTTAATCTCTTTTCTGCTACTACCACTGTTGCACTGTCAAGGTGGATGCGTACAGATAATCAGAATGTCAACACGTCTTCAGGTATGCCACTTAAAATCTAAACTAGTACTTTGTGATATAAAAATCTTTAAAATCTAAGAATAGGTATTCAGAGAGAAAAGAAAACTGATTTGGAAGTGAATTTGAATCATAGATCACTGAATTTAAAGATGAAATTAACGAGCAAGATCAAGATCACGGGTCCTTTGAGTCCCTTGGATCACATTTGATTGATAATAGTCAGGACAAGGAGACATTACGAATTAAAGTCTCGCATTTAATATTTCATTCAAACGTTTGTACACAAACTCCCTTTCAATTCTGATAATATTAATCAAGTAAATTAGTATGTAATACGTACCTGGGGAAAAAGATATCTTACCTTATGCCATTATATCCTCTAATCTTCACAATTTCCCTCTAAAGTAGCTATTATTATTCTCATTTTATAAATGAGAAAGCTGATGCTCTGGGAAGTACAGTAACCCAGTGGCACACAGCTAATTTGTGGTGGAGATGGATTTTGAACTCAGGCCTAACTGATTCAAAAGCCTAAGCTTTCTCAACTATCAATTCAGAAATAAGAGCCAAGTGTACGTCATATGTTTGTACACAAACACTTCTCATTTGGATGGGAAATGAGGCAGAGTTGACACAAATATAGCTCCTGATATGTGATGAAAAACAATCTCCTAAGGTATCACCATAAGTCTAGTAAAGGTGAGTAGGAATTGAAGTAAATAGGCGAGGAACTAGTAAGCTGTTCAACAAACCCGTTTCCCTGTCCATCTGGACAACTAGCCTACATTTCTCAATCTACCTTACAGTTACTCTGGCCATGACTGTATACCACTGTGAGGCCTGGCCCATAAAAATCACCTATATAATCTTCTTCTCTGTCTTTCCCTGCACTTGTATCAGCCTGAATCCTTGAATGGCTGAGAGTAGTCAGTCCTGCCTACCCCTGATTTGACTTGATGGTTTACCTTTCTGAATATAGGGAGGGTTGAGTAAAATGAAAAAAGGGAAGCCTGGGGCAGAAACTGATGAGATGTTCACTAAAAGCATTTCTCTTTCCTCTGGATACACAGACGGCCATTCTCAGACTCCCTTGCAGTTGATGTGGCCACGTCATTGAGTTTTGGCCAATAAATGTCAGTGGAAATAGTGTATGCCACACCTGAATAATCCTTCTTCCTCTCATATTCTGTCTTTCATCTGGATGTTGAGTCCCAGAATCATCTTGAAAGCTGTGTTGAAGAAGAAAGAGCCTGAATGACTGTGTGGAGCAAATCCCTTTGTTTCCCTTCATAACACCCATAGAACAAGAAGGAGAGAGAACTAAATTTTTATTGTGTTAAGCCATTGATATATTGGAGTTTATCTGTTGCAGAGTAGCTATCATAACAAATACTTTAGAAATGACTTCCCAGAAAAAAACGACAGTGAAATGACCCCTGAAATTCACTTGCATTGAGGAAACATATCTGCTTTAGTGGAAAAAGCATAAGCAAAAACTATAAGACTGGATTGAGCTTTAAAAGAATGAATAGAAGTCAAGGCAAGTCAACTACTTCAACCTTATGATCACTCTCACTATAATATATTGATTAATAATAGTGACAATTATCTACTTAGCTATATATATTGGGCAGTTATCTTCCAGATACTGAACTAAGCACTTAGAATATATCATCTCATTTAAATTTCAAACTACCTCTAACAACTAGATAATATTATTATCCTCATTTTACACAACTGAGGAAACTGAGGCACGGAAATATGAGTAACTTGGCTAGGTCACACATCTCATAAGAGGTGGACGTAGAATTTTAACTCAGGTTCTAATTCTAATTTCTTCATTCTATTGCTTAGAAAGCAAAACACTTTAAAGCATCCCTGCCATTACCCACTTGATACAAATGAAAATGTGCATAGGATGATTGAGGTTTTGTGGTGCGATCATTTCCAAAATGATCCAAACCATGTTTCTGTTAAACACATTTTCAGTTGATCACCAAACTAGCACTTGTCTTACTGTACCATTATCACTCAGTTAATGTCCAGAAAACCCCACCAAATATATATCTCACTTGTGTTTACATGACTGTATTCTAGCCACTCCATTCCAGTGAATATAGACACAACACATTAATGACTTAGTGGTTAATTTTCATTGGTTTCTCATTAAAAGTCAAGCAAAAAAGGATACTTTAACATATTTTGGTCTTTCTTTTCTTCTTTTGGTTGATCTGAAATAGGGCTTCATGAAGTTATCCTATTACTCTTCAGAAAATTGTGATGTTCTTGCCTCTAGAGGCTAAAGGCAGCAAAGAGGATCTACGTTCTGGTGCCAATACTAGCTGTTGGAAATTATCTTCCAGCTCAAATTCGATCTGCTGCTTTTAGATTCCATAGTCTCCTGTTGGATTCCCAGAAATAACAATTTTTTCAAAGACTAAAAGGACACTAATTAGTTACATTAAGATACCTGATTTAAATGTTCTGTTAAGGGATTTCCAAGTTGCTACAACATCGTAAGACTTTAAATAACTTTTAATGTGTTGTCCTGTTACATCTTGGGTATATTTGACTAGGGCATGTAACCTGGGGTGCTATTGGGCTTGAGATGGCCTGTGGCTTAGCACTGGATTTATTCAAGGAGATTTACACTAAAGACTTAAAACTACACGGCCATGACTTTATGAGAGCTGTTCATCCAGGAGGCAGTGGGGGAGATAAATATAAGCAAAGTAAAATATGTTGTCATCTATCTTTCTTATATATATTAGCATTAATTCTCCTATAACATATTTCTAGAACACCGGAAGCCTGATAGAGATGTTACAAATGTATCATGTTGAGAATCTGACTTATCTTACCCTATGCAGCCATGTTTTGCGATGTCCTTGTTACAAGTATTTGTAATTAATGACTCAATTGAAAAGTGCTTGATAATAATCAGAATGGCTTTTCCAAGAATGAAGTACTCAAGTCAAGTTCTATATAGGTCTAACTTGTGAGTATAATTAAGAAAAAAAAAATGAATGCAGTGTATACACATAAAATCTCAATCAAAACACTGAAGGATGGGGCCGGTCCAGTGGTGTAGTGGTTAAGTTCACATGCTCCGCTTCAGTGGCCCAGGGTTTGCAGGGTCAGATCCTAGGCGTGGACATACGCACTGCTTATCAAGCCATGCTGTGGCAGGTGTCCCACATATAAAAGAGAGGAAGATGGGCACAGATGCTAGTCCAGGGCCAATCTTCTTCAGCAAAAAGAGGAGGATTGGCAACAGATGTTAGCTCAGGGCTAATCTTCCTCACCAAAACAAACACTGAAGGATATGAAAATAGAAGCTGTTATGATTACAAGTTTTTAAAATTAAATGAAATAATGAATTTTTAATTCAGAGACATTCACATAAATTGTTAAGAATTCACATTTTCTGCAAGAGAAAAATCATCTATAGAGGACTAGAGTTGTACATTTTTTGGAAAGGATTATAAGCCTTGGACATAAAAATCTAGACTATAAGAATTCTAATATTCTAGTTTACCTAAGCTAGACGTTAAGGAAATTCTGAAATGTGAAACCAGGTTTTCACTTTACGATTAAACAAATGCTAATAAGGAAATTAGGTTTTTTCTACTACTTTTTAAAAATTTTCTTCTGCACATCTAAAAGTCCCTTCTGCTAGCAGCTAAAGGCAAATGGGCATGACTGAGTCTACATGCAAAGTAACTTACATTCTACAGTATTAAGCTCATAAACACATGCTCTCAACTTCCTGGTTTATTTTAAAGCCTCAAAAATTCTTGACATAGCAAGAGTATAAAATATTTTGTTGGGTATTTTTATTTCATGTCTTCAACACTGAGATGTGCGAGTCTATTATATTTTTCCCTGTGAATGTGAAAGTGTTCCCTAGCACCCACTGGGTCTCTGTGTCGTCAACAGACCATGAAACAGAAGCAGCAATGGCATGCATGCTTCATTTACCAACTAAACAACATAGCCCACCCCCTCCTAGCATTGCCAGGTCAATAGCCAGTATACTAGCAACAAAGTACTGAAATATGCTTGTGACTTGGTGTTATAGACATTCAGAGAAGTGAATTTAAAATATCAATCCTGTAATGAAATATCAGGCCACTGTTAAATAGACACCAAAGGTTACTGATATAAGGTATGCATGCAGCCAACCTCCATAATAATACAACATCAAAAATAAAAAGATTGCTAAGGGAAAACACTATAGGTTTATCTTGCACTATAGCTACAGAGACTAAGGCAGGCTTTCTGAACAGAGAATAATTTTTTTTTAAGGAAGATAAAAGCTTTACAAACAATTTCTAGAAAGTAATTATCAAGCTGCATGGTAGCATAAAGTCCTATTGATCCAAATTTCTCTTTCTGTATGAACCGCACAGACTTGCATGACTTGGCATCAGTAAAAGCTAATGATGATTCATGCTATTAGCTTCAGCAGTCCCAGTCCCCAGGAACTTAGCTTTGACCTTTTCTTAGCACTTGTCTCCCAGGCAGGTAGGATCATTCTCCAGGCACACTTCCTAATCACCTTAAAACACCTGGAGAATTAGTTAAAAGCCTGACTGGGTGAGGGGCTGGGATGCTAAAGGAAAATGAAGATTTAATTTAAGGAGCGAACACATCCGATTCAGTGATCTGGCTAGCAATCCTGGGAAACCCTGGAAAATAAAATTATATATTAAGATTTCATTTGTGTAAACTTAAAATAGTCATAATTACAAGAAGCATGTTAAATGTTATAGGTTGGTTTCAACTTTTAGCAGCAGCCCCCTCCTCCCCCACCAAAAAAAACCCCATTCAACATTTATACACTCATTTTTTCTTGATCAAACATTTATTGAGCTCCTTGCACTATGCTAGGCACTTAAATAGCGTTTGGTTATGGTAATATAGAAGACACTAAATTTTTTAAATTAATTTTTTAGTGTCCTCTGTTTTAAGTGGCTTTTGAAAGAAGTATTGATTAATGAAGCCGTGGAGAACTGCCACACAAACTTAAAAGCTCTGCTCCTTCTCTCCTTCTTCCTCTCCCATCTCCCATTGCTTCTCCCTCACCATCGTCCCCCCAGGTACACACACACGTGCATGCCCCTTTTCCATTTTTCTGCTTCATGCTGGACCAATGTAATATGCAGCTGCTCTTCAGTGATTAAGGTTAAAGGAAAAAAACAAAGAAACTCATTATTAGAAGATGCTAGATTCTCTTATTCAAGCAAAGAACTTAATTCTAAAATATAAAAATTGAAGATAAAACCTATAGGGGATTTAAAGAAATATATTTTATTTACTTTTTGGTAATGGTTTGATTTCTATAACATACACAGTCATTGAAGGATTGCTCATCTTTGCAAATGATTTTGTTTTTATAATAACAACAATAAAGACAGTCAATAATTTAAGACTTTATGAGACTTTATGTCAATTAAAGTTCTTTATACATCCTTCTGCATAAATCATGTCAAACTCTATTTCAAAATATTGAACTTAAAATAACATAACTCTTTTCTAATATATAGAAACATACCCACTTGAATGATCTTGTCCTCATTCTGTGTGGATCAAACGGTTTTCACCCTAATCATCTTACCACAACTGTCCTTTCAAAAGAAACCTAAGATCTTACTTAATCCACGATTTCTTGTCAATACTTACAGTCAAGAGTTGATATAATTCACCTTCCTGTCCTTCAAAACCTTCTCTTTCCTTGGATTCCATAATACCACATTACTTTTTACTGTCTTCCTAGATTTCAGATTTAATTTTGCCTCCCTCCCCCCAAAAAACCCCACCATCTTTACTTTCTCTTAATTATACGTGGTCTCCTAGGCTTGCTGCTCTGTCTACCCTTTGTCCTTGGCTATCTTTACATTCTCCTAGTTTTAGTGATTCCCTCTATTGATAATGCCCAAATCTCAGGAGAAAAGCACGATGTGGGGAAGATTATAGGGCTAGGAGTCTGAACATTTGCTTAGTTTGGAGTCCTATTTCCTATAAAATTTTGATGAGTGATTTTATGCTGTTCACTCGTGTGCGTGTGTATGAGAGAGACAGAGAGCGCTGGTCTTGGTGTCAAGTATATTTAAAAAAAATACTAGTGATGAACTGAATAGACTCCAATTCCCTTCTGGTGGTTTTCATTGTTGTTTTCTTGTCTTGATTTTACTTCAATCTTTTAACACAAAAGACATATATAGTAAGCTTTCAACATTAGCATGAGTAATATCCATTGTTGTAGATATTTTAGAGTTTAAATCTGAAAACAGAGGGCTTATGTAAATATGAAAACAGAGGCTTTATGTGTTTGAAGTTATCTAATTAATTATATTATTTGGGGAAATATTTTTATTCCAGGCACAACTGACATCCAACATTAAACAAAATGGATTGTCCTTCATTTAAATTGAGGTGCCAGCCTCTAAACTTGCATATTTCACCCATAGGAAGTGGCATAGTGAAGGAACTATGGGATAAACATTCCTGCTGAACAACATCAACAAATAAAGTGTACCAGTCAATAGTCAATTTATCTTAAAATTGGTAACAGACTCTCTTTGGAACTTAGTATGTTCATCTGTAGAAATAGGTATTATGTATCCATAATGAACATGGCTATTGTGAGAATTAAACTAAGTCACATTCGAGACAGGGTAGGTAATATTATCATTAAATTCCGGTGCTCTACCTTTTTGGAAGAGCTTTCCGCAAAAACGCTTGTGGCTTATAGTTCCAATTATGCATTAGTCCTCACATCTGAGAAAGGCAGCTATAGGTTTGACTTTGTTTTTTATCTCTATTTTACAGATAAGGAATGCTGGGAAGGTTTAAGTGACTGACCCGCTGTGACTCACTCAGTCATAACCAGAGCTGGAACTAGATCGATTTCTTTCCCTTTTATTCAGTTTTCTGCCTGCTAGATGTAACTTTTGTCAGAACTGACTCCCATGAAGTATTCTGTTTCTATTCTTGAGAAATGTAAATTTTTTGCATCAATTAACATGAAATTATTTTACATATTTTCAAGATTAGGCAAATGGTTATTGATTTAAGTAGTGCCTAAGCAAATTTCTTCCTCCACTAACAAGTTGAGTGAGTTCTCTCATTGTATGGGGAGAAAAATGGACATATCTAAGAAGGCAAAAAAAAAAAGGAAACATCAAAGAGTTATTGAATTAAATATAATTAATTCAATAAACAGTCATATAATTAAATAATACTGGACCTTCTGCCCAATACATCCCATGAAATTTATAGCAATGCATAAAACCTAGCATCAGCATGTAATCTTTTCAGCTACTTTAAAATTTTTTTCTTAATTTTCCACTTCCATTGATTTTAAATATTTCATGGTTTTCACTGTTAGTAAGTTGTTAATCATGCAGGTTTGTTTTGCTCAGAGCTGCTTATGCATAGCACTCGTGATACATTACCATTATATCTGTATGCATGCTGTTGCTTTTCTTTAACTTTTTTGCTTCTATAAGACAGTCATTTGATTATCTTAATCACTAAAGAATCTGGCACGTAGGACCCATATATTTTCAGGATTAACTGTCACAAAATACCAGGTAACACGAAAAAATATTACAAGATACTGAAAAATAGTATATGTGGCAGGGCCTGGAGGAGTGATTAGAAAAATTACATAGATATTTGTGTATGCACATCTCTGAAAGCTTCTGAATAGCTGACTACATTCTAAAGTTTGGTAACAGTTTCATATTTTACATGCTTTCTTTAGTCAAAATTATTCTTTTGATTGAAGATCAATCTAAACTTATCTTTTATCAGAGATATTTCTAAATTGTAATTGCATTTAAATTTTCCAATTTTAAGATTTATTTTAATATTTCTACTTTTTTGCAAATATCAACTCATTTTTCCCCATGAAGGTTGAATAACACACTTATTTTTTTCTTTCTCTCCCAGAATTAAACTCCATTCCTCTATTGATCACCCCATATAGTTAATGACGGTGTTGATTTTGTCACACAATAATAACAAAAAATAAATAATTTTTTAAAACTACACAAAAAATAACAACAAAAACGTTCACTAGATTAAAAATTCAAAGTGATGTGGTACATATCTCTGTTTTTAACCTAAAACATAAGCTTATCATTGTCTGTTTTAGCACAGTTGGTTCTTGAAGATGAGATGATCTACCTCTCCAATTAAATTGGTCAAATGACTAAAGGGGCGGCACAAGAAAATTGGGAAGTATAGTGCTGATACGCATACATTTTCTATAGTAGTAAAGGATGGCAATCCATAAGTCTACTCTGCAATCAAATTTTCCTTATAGTGCTCATAAAATTTAGGCAGGATTTATTTTGGGTGTCACAGGATACATGGAGTTATCTTAAAAGGAAAGTAAATGAAGAAAGGAGTGATTATTGCAAAAAGAAAAGGATCACTTAAAATGTAATTAGAAACAGCAGCAGCAGTGTAGTTAACACAGGCTGATTTCCAAGTATTTGTCAGACAACCATGTAGCTGATTTATACACCTCATTTTTGACCCTCACAACAACGTAGTAAGATAGGTATGGCTATCCCCATCAGAGAGGGAAAGTCACCTGGGGAAAGACCCACACCTATTCAAGACAATGTACAACTTAATTTACTTCTTTACTGCAACATGAGTTATAGACTTAGAACTCTGGACCATTCGGACATATTTGCACTGAAGGGACTTAAAATGCTTCACAAGCAAGGATCATTTACAGGATTGGGAAGGGAGCAGTGCAGGAAGAGTTTGCCACTTTCATTTTCTTTTTCTTTCCTTGCCAAATAACTTCACTTCTTCGGTGTTTGAGTCAAATCACACACACACACACACACACACACACACACACACACACAAACCTATTGTATCATTCAGAAGTGATTCTCCAAGGAAAAAGAAAAAGAAAAAAAAAGCAAACCAACTAGGTTTTCTGCTAAACTATCTTTCTCCACTGCTTCTTGAGGTGTTTTGTCCTGTTTTGTGTTGGGGGGTGGTGAAGGTAGGGGAGTTTATTTGGAGGGAAGGAAGGGAAGGTCCACTCTACCTACAACTTTGAGAACATTTCTCCATGTGCCTCTTTCATAGCTCGGGCACACTTGTGGGCTGATTACTATGAGGAGGAGCGGTTCGGAGGCTCAGAAGTACCACTCTCTTCAGCTGCCAAAACTGCCAACGGGAGAAGGACGGGGGCGCTGTCTGGTGACTGTTCGCATGATTCCTTCAAGGCGGCGACCACCTCCAGGGATTCGCTCTCCAGCAATGCCGTTCTTACTCGGATCCCACGACCGCTACACCACGATGCCAAGATGCTGAACCGCCGGGCCGTGGCTCTGGGGACAGAGTCACCCCAGGGCGCCCTTTTCTGCCAAGCCGCGGGCTCCCAGCAGTCAGAAAGCGCCCCAGGCCCATCTCGGTGGGCCTGGCGGTGTCGCCGCACCTAAGGCCAAGAGTCCTCCACCATGCGCCCCTCCCGCGCCTCCCCCAGCCCAAACCCCAGCAGCATCGCCGCCTCTCCCGGAAAGAAGCCTGCCGAGCAAAGGCGGAGGAAAACCTTGGGCCTTCCGCTCTGATTGGTCTCCCCCAGCCGCGCGAGGCGAAGCAGCGATTGGCTGCCGGGCGTTGTCAGTCGCCGAGGCCGGTGCCATCGCCGGGGAAGCGCAGCCGGGCTCGGGTGCTCCGGCTGCCGCCGCGGCTGCTCGAGCCTGTGCAGCTGGGCGAGCTCGCGCGGCGCCGCCGCCGCCTCCGCTGCCGCCCACCGCGCCGCGCCGCCGGCGCTGCCCGTCTTGCAGGCGGCCGCCGGGAAGGGGTGGCCGAGAGAACAGAGCACGAGGAGGCGGAGGTGGTGGAGAAGTGATGCTGACGCCGGGTATCCGGGCAGCGGCAGCGGAGCAGCAGCATTCCCGGGACCCCGGCTGCAGCGTCCCTGTGGCCCGCAGGCTAGCCGAGCGGCGGGGGACCACGCGCCCCGCGGGTAAGGTCCGGCCCGGCAGCGCCCGCGCGGCCCCCGGGACCTCTGGTGTGATCTTTGGGGGGTTACAAGGCTCGTTGTGCCCGGCGCATCTTGACTAGGGTGTTTGGGACCCGAACAGCGAGTCCGGTCGCACCGCTAGGCTATGCCCGCGCCAGTGCCACTCCTGCTCGTGCGTTCTCCTCTTAGCGCTGACAGACTTTGACAGCACGGGACTGCATTGTGTGTGTGTGTGTGTGTGTGTGTGTGCGTGTGGGCGGGCGCGCTGTTTGGGGCACTTTGCAGGGAGCGCAGTGGGTCCCATCTCGCGTGAACCGACGTCCTTCAGGGATCCAGGCTGGGATGGAGTGAATAGGATGCTCTTGGCTTAGTGGGAGGGAGAGCGCATGGAACGCAAGGGAAAGTCCACCGTGGCTCGTAAAGAACTGGGCAAATTGAACTTTATTGCCTTAATGAAAAGAGGGAGCTGTGGATCCAGCGCACCAGGGGACAGGCGCATTCACCGAGGCTCCCCAAAGTCCCGCTTTGCGCCAGGGACTTCGGCTGGGAAGGGAGGGGAAGGAGGAGAAAGTAACGGTTGGTCCGCCTCGCCGAAGAAAAGGAGGAAAGAGAAGGGGGAATGGAACTAAACTTGGGGAGCGGCGACTTTTTGGTGTCTGACGCCCGTTATCGGAGGCTCGCTACTCTTTTCGGGAGCGCAGATTTGGGGATGAACAGAGTTCCGCTTTGAGGGGTTCGCAGAGGCTGCTCCTGGCCCGCGCGGGCGTGGGGCACGGGTGTCTGCGAGCTGACCGCGAGGCCGAAGCGGGGCGGGGCTAGGGTGCGCGTCCAGGTGGAGCCACTGCCTCCCGGGGCTGCCTTGGCCTGGGTACCTTCCGGGGTCGGGGCCCGACCCGGCGCGCCCGGGGCAGCTGCAGACTTCTCGGCGGCTCCGCCCTCCGAGAAAGTTCCCGCCCGCTGTCGGGTCGCAGACACCCGTGCACCACGCTGGGGCTGGCCAGGAGCAGCCTCTTGCCAGCCCCTCGAAGCGGGGTCTGGGTAACCAGACCTAGAGCACGTTAACCAAGTGTAACCAGGTTTACGGACCCAGCTTCCTCCAATGCCTACGATGTTTTTATTTTATATTAAATAATTTTATTTTGTAAAGCCATTGGGAGTTCCACAGGCGCTGCAAACCTTTCCGCAGAAGGCGGATTTTATGCGCTGCTGCAAATGGATGGTGCTGCCGGGATAAATCCGTATCTCCGTAGCTCAGTGCAGTGGTTTCTCCATTCCTCTTCAGGATGCACAAACTTACTCTTGTCGATTGTTTCGTATGTGGCCCATTGTTTCAATAGGAGTCTCTGCTTGGGAAAGTTCTTGAAATACCTAGGCACTAACGGGCCGTCCCAACTCTGACGCAGATGGAGAGAGGCTTTGGTCCTTTTCAGAGGCTATGGGGTTGCAGCGGGGAATGCAAGTGGAGAGGGCAGCTCCTTGCTTGCCAGCTAAAGAATCTTCGGAAAATAAAAATTGGCTCATTACAGGAAGCCAAATCTAGAACTGAGAACAGCACTTTCCTTGTCGTGTAGCTCCCTAATCTCTTTCACTGGAGGAATCTTTTGCCTCAAAACACAACACAACGCAACCAAAATAAAACTCAAACTCAAACCACAGAAACAACTTTTGGTTGTCCTCATTTCTGATTTGGTAAAGTAGAGAAAATGAAAGTAAGACACCTAATAGAAATACTGGAGAAAAATCAGGAGGGAGCTGTCCAAAATGTCAGCATTTTCTCCATTTTTTTTTTTAATTGTGAAGGTTCAATTTCTCCCAATTTAGTAATGTAAATTATTCTAAAGTGGATGAATAACTTACTGGTAAACTAGCAGTGATGTTAGTTTTGTGTCAAGGATGATTGCACATTTTTTCATCACTTAATTTGTGAACTGTAAATGGATTTTTTAGTACTATTTTAGTTGAACACATACACGTTGCATTTGGGTTTGTAGAAAATTGGTAGTAAGTATTTTCTCCTTAGCAGTCATCGCATCTGGTTTAAAAATCTAGTTTTCTGATATGATTAAAGAGAGTATAGCTTGTGGTTGTTACATTTCCACACAAAATTTACCTGCTTCCAGGTGATTATTTTAATATCGCAATATTTTACTTATAACTTTCAGAACTTTATTAAGATTATTAAACACATTAAGCAGTTGATTTTAGTTCTGTATTTCATTTATGCAATGCTATGAGCTGGTGAACTGTTTTCCCTATGGGTTGATATGGGGGAAATAGGATTAAAATGTGTTATGCATTATTAACAATTTTAAAATAAGCTTAAATTAAAACTAAGTTAGGAATAATAGCCAATACTAAAAGTGGAACTTTTAAGAAAAATTTTTACTACTTGGCTAAGAAAGTGTTTTTTCACGTTGATATCAAGTTACCTCTTGTAACTCCATTGCATTGTGTATTGAGGTAAGCCACAAGTCTTTAAACAGAAACAGAGCCTTTGCATTCATTTTAAGGCATTTTTGGGGGAGCGAGGAAGAAACTTTTACTTTGGGAAATTGTTTTTTCAGCTAATTAAATATATTTTAAAAACCACCAGGATAAAATGTAATCAAGTTCAGAGAAATGTATCAATGAGCATAAATATTAGGATAAAGCAGTATGGTCTATGTTTGACTCAAAACAGAAATGATGCAGGGTGTGTGTGTGGGGGGGTGGGCACAGGCTTAGGGGAGGTAATGGTTAGTGCTAGCCACTTAGTTTATACATGCGATTCAAGTTCTGCCAGTTCTGCAAATTCACTTCGGTTTTGACTTCTTTTGCTCCAGGGCAGCCCATGAGCTGAGACTGCCATATTTTCTAAATGGATTTTAGTGACTCAAGTAAATGTCAACTTGTCAAGACTCTAGGCCACTAAATTCACTTTTGACCTATACCAGATTTTAATTTCAGTACCGCATAACTTTTCTAAAAAGATCACATTTCCTATGAATAGCAATGTGATAAATACCATGGTCTTATGAAATAAAACATATTTAACTTGTCAAATAGTCATGATTAGAGTTTCCACGTTGTTAGGTAAAATAGTGAGGTTTATTTTGTCTTACATAATAGTAATTCATTTTCATTTAATTAATCATGAAATTTTTTTTTTGGAAACTAACATGTTTAGAGAAATTAAAAACTTGAACCAGTTCAGTAAATCAGAAATTAATTTGCATTCTCTTTCTGTCTCTGTCTCTGTCCCGCTCTCTCTCTCTCTCTCTCTCTCTCACACACACACACACACACTCTCACACATATATGTGTATACTGGAAAGGCTCTCAGAAGGAATCTAACAACCCTCCATTTGAAACAAATTCACCAACCCATCCTGAGTGTGAATGTACTTCATAAGGCAAAATTCTCATCCTCTTAAGTAATCTATTACTAAGTAATTATGATACTGGTTTATTCAAGTAAAATTTAACAAATCGTACTATGTTCCTGCTATGTGCAAAACACTGTTCTATTTGCTTTGACTATATTGCAGAACAAATCGAAGACTCTGGCACTCATGAGGCTTATATTTTATTGGGGTGAAATAGATTTTAAACAAAAAACTTAATAAGTAAATACCTTATGCAGAATATTTATCTCCTACCAATGTATTTTTTCTAACCCTGCCCCCCCATCCTATGGCCCAGTCTCTTTCCATCTCATTTTCTCTCCGATTAACACACAAATACCCACACAAATATAGTCTTAAATCTTAATCTAAGAACTGGAAAATAATCAGGGTGATAATCTAATACCTGTTACTCCTGAAACTATGTATCTGAACAACAGCAACACTGTATAAGATGAGGGTTAAAGGCAGAAGATGGATCCAAAGATGATTAAGCAATGAAATGACAGAATATCTGCCCTTTAAACAATCTTTAAAATTAAATCATAATATTTTTCAGAGGAACCAAAGTAGGAAACGTTTATCCTTTAACATGTTTGCTTCAAATTAACAACGTTTCAATAGGCATTTATGACTATTCAAGGTCAAATCTACATAGCCTAATTTAAAGGGAATGAGAAAAATGGAAGTAGTAAGGAAAGATCCAAAAGCATAATTTTAATGAGAAACATTCTGCTTCTTCCTCATTGAAGGTGACATATTCATATACCTCTGTGAAAGCTGATCAAAAACCCTATGGTTTAAGGTCAAAGTTTCCCTAAAGTTTATGCATCCAAAAAAAAAAAAAAGACTCATGATCTGATCTTCTAATAAGAAAAGCCAAAACACTTCAAAATAAGTTTGTCTTTCCTTCAAAGTTGATTTGGTTATCCAGTCAGTCCAATTACAGATAAAACCTAGCGATATTTTTCCAGGTTCTATTGTCTTGCGTAGAACGGTGTGCAATTATGATTCCAGTTTCATTTTCTGTGCTTTCCACTTCATTATTTTCTTTAGGGTCTTTAGCTTACATCTGAAAAGAATTGTTGTGGTTTTTTTTTACCCTCCTGTGAAGAATGGAAGAATGGAACTTTCAAAAATTGGTTTGTGAAGGATATTTTCATTTAAGAGGAAAGCTGAAATTGTACTCCCAAGAAGCCATACCACATAATGAATCAATGCCAACTTATCACAAGTTCTATTATGACCAAGATATTAGTGCAGGGCACACAATGCTAATAGTCATTTCTGAATGGATTTTCATCATTCAAGAAAAGTCTTCAAGACTGCTGCTATACAATCCAGTTTTAAGAGAGAGGGATAAGTCTTCTAATAATGCCATCTCAATATTTTATTTAACCAAATTCAAGAAGGCATATACCATCCAATTAAATAAACTTTTATCTTTTTTTTGCCCTGGTTTTTCTCCTTTCTGCCCAAAATTCAAAACTTTAGGAAAAGAGTGTTTTAAAGAAGCAAGTAAACCAACCAACGGTTACCGTACCTACCACGTAGTGTCAGCTCTGGCTGATGATGAAACTGTTAGATGAGAGCTAAGCAGGAATCAGATATTTAGAGCTGGGAAGAACCCAGGTGGTTAGTCCAACCTCCTCTATGTATAGAGAAGAACTTACTCCAGGAAGTTGATAATTGCCCAAAGTCAGTTGAAAGTAGGGTCAGGTCTATAAATATAGTTTGTCAACTACTAAGTGTTTAAGTTAACTCCATGCCCGTTGCCCGTGAGACAGCTTTACATTTTCTAAAACAGTAATGTAAGAAAACATGACTGTATCTACCAATTTGTGCATCTAAGTATTTTAATATCCGACATACTGTTGCATTGTATTGATATTATGTTGAGATCAAGAAAATGATAAATTGGGATGCATTTAGAGATGTCTTCTAAGATTTATAGGGCTAGAGGTAAGTTTGCATGTAAAATATTTGTACTTAATTCAGTCATTATGTCTATAGAATTCCTTTTAAATATTTACTAGTATCTCTAAAACAGGATTTCTTCTTTCCAGAGGTCTATGAGCTTCAAAGTGATTGATAGGTGAGCTTCAGGGACTCCAGGAAATGCCAAAATTGTTTGCAAGCTTTTTCCATTCTCAAATGTTTCAGAGTAAGGAAAAATGGTTAAGAAAAGCTTAAGAGCTACTGCTCTAAGTTATCTTAACGCAAAAGCAAAACAAAAAAATGGGTGGACAGAGGGAAACTACATGGATAGGGAGAGAATTTTAAAGTAGTAGTACCTCTCTCTTATCTCTCAAGGAAAAGAAAGGAAACTATTGCTGGATTCCATCAGATAATAACCACCACAATGGTTTGAAGAGACACATCATTGTCCTAAAATGCAAATTTGCAACTGAAGTGATGGTTTATAACTGATAGACTGCACTTGCTTCTGATTTGTTACACTTGGCATTTTATTTAGTCTTTGACTATGAAATATTTTCATGACATATATAGATGACATCAGGGCTGAATCAATTTCTCACTGAACAAGAAAATTTGTGGGTGACTTGCTCAGAGCCCTAGCACTCAGTCAGAGACAATCGCCAGAGGTAGAGTTTGGTTGTATACAATTAGTTGTAAATTTAAAGGCTACTAGAGAAGAAGAATTGCACTAAATGTACACAGTTAGACCATGGCTTTATGAATAGGCCACATGAAGTTAGGCTTCCTCCATTCTTCATCTGTCTATGCAAATCAGAATGCTGGGGAATTCCCACCATAGTCCATCACTACTTTAGTTTCTATGTCAGCAAAATGGTGATATAATTACTGATTGTTTGAATTTCAATTTTTGAGGAGTTAGACAGTTGAATATGAGTAATACATGTTGATTTCTCTGACTGAACAGCCCATCTAGTTACAGACAGGAGAGGTGCTATATTTCATAATAAGCACAGCTAAAAAATAATAAATTGCATCAATAAAGTTATTGTAGTGATTATTTTGGCCTAATTCCCTTTATTCAAAGAAATAAAAGATAATCTTTAGCTTCTAACCATGATGACTAAAATAAAAAATAGGCCAATCCTGAAATTTCTTGAAGATGACTAAAAGTAGTTATTTTTTCCCTCTTTATTGGTTCCTTCTTTCTCGCTCTGTCTCTGTCTCTGTCTGTCTGTCTCTTTCTCTGTCTCTGTATACATATATATATAAAAATATATATATATTAACTTTATATTTTAAATGTTATAAGGAGTTATTTCAATGCTGCCTGAAAATTTCTCCTGACTTTTTGTTACAGTAAGCAAAGAATCAGAGGATATTAAAACTCAAATCTTAAATAATTGATATTTACAATAAATGTGAAAAAGTAGAGAAATTTCCAAAGTACAAATACCGAATATTTGTGTATGTATATTTACATACCTACACACATATAGACATACATGTATATATGGACAATCCAAATTAAAATCCAAAGATATTGCAAAATTTAGAGATTCTAAAGTTCATATGGAATAGCAAATAAGTTATAAAGCAAAAAATCTTTAATTGAAAAAATCATTGAGATGAAATTGCACCATGATTTAAAGATATTAAAAATGGCAGTAATTAATACAGTGTATTAACAGGCAGACGAACATGAATAAGAAAGTAAAAGAACCTCAGACACAAACTCTAACATATGTGAAAATAAAGCCTAATATGCAATAATCACAAATCTGTGGGAAAATAAAAAATGATCAATATGTGGTTCTGGGAAGATTGAGTAATTATTTGTGAAAAATGTACACTCACTATCTCACATTGCATTCCGAAGTAAAAGTCACATGAAGTGAAGAGCTAATATAAAGAAAATCTAAATCAAGTTAGAAGAAAATAGAGACTTCATAAACACAAACATAATGGGAAAAATATAAAGATTTGACCTTATGAAATTTAACAGTTTTCAGTGAAAATAGTCATTAAGTAAATCAAGGAAATATTTTTAACATAAATTACTAATAACAGTTTAATATTCACTCTTACAAAAACCTTTCAGTGCTTTCTCCTATTAGAGCACTTATCTCAAAATACTGTGACTCCTGGGCCGGCCCGGTGGCGCAAGCGGTTAAGTGCGCGCACTCCGCATTGGTGGCCCGGGGTTCGCAGGTTCGGATCCCCGGCACGCACAGATGCACCGCTTGTCAAGCCATGCTGTGGCACGTCCCATATAAAGTAGAGGAAGATGGGCACAGATGTTAGCTCGGGGCCAATCTTCTTCAGCAAAAAGAAGAGGATTGGCAACAGATGTTAGCTCGGGGCTGATCTTCCACACAAAAATAAAATAAAATAAATAAAATGGCAATAGCCAAAAAAAATACTGTGACTCCTAGTTTATATACATCGCCTTCACTAGATTGAAAACTTCTTGACGAGAGAGACTCATATTCATTACTTTATCGTTAGTGCCTTGAACATAATTAGGAAGCAATAGGCATTGTTATTGGCTACTAAAACAATTAAAGTAATACAATAGAAAAATGGACAAGGAAATAAATTGATAATCTATAAAAACGAGAAATATATAAGGCCAATAAGTATCTAAAGTTGAACTTGATAAAAACTAAAGGAAAAAATTTTTAAATGATAGCATATTTTAGCTTATCAAAGTAGCAGAGATTATAAGTGAAGTCTGATTCATTTACAAAAGTTGATGGAGGTGATGAAGATGAGGTGAACTGTCGATTCTCCTAAACTTCTGGTAAGGCTCCTCATTGGTGCTTAGAGAGTTCTTCTGTTGATACAGAAATTAATTATGATTAACTTAAGGAATAAGATTCACAACAAAAGGAAGGTATTTTGTAGCTTACAGAATCAAAAGAAAAGGAGAGGTGACAGAATAGCTACAGAGATCATGGGAGAAAGAGATGAAATCTTTGCCAGGTACCATCACTAGGTGAATCGGCATCAGCATCACGGACCTTTTCTGTCCATGTGTCAATTTGCTTCAGACCCAAATTCCTAGAATGAGAAGTACGACTGACCTAGCTCAGGTTTTGTGCTTAAGCTTTAGTCAGTGGATCACTGGGCACCTTGACTGCCAGTCCCCTCAAGACCACATTCAAAGGAAACTCAAAAGATTGTTAGCAGCAGAGGGGAAAATGGATGCTGGATAGATAAAAACAACAGACATCCACTGTGTGTATCAAAAGCCTTAAAAATGTTGCCTTTGTTTCAGTAATACCACATCTAGGAATTAATTCCACGTAATTAATCAGAAATACACTCAGATTAATTTAAATGCCATTTGTAGTAGTTTGATAGTAAAAATAATCTATCTGGCCAGCAGTAGGAGAATAATTAAATTATGATATATACCATTAAATCATGATTTTGAAAGGTTGGTAATAACATTGGAAAATGCTGATGAAATAATAGAGCAGAATACAAAGTTTAATATGAAGGAGGAACTTACATTCACATATACGAGAAGACTTCCATACAATATTAACATTTGTTTTTTGGGGATAGTGGATTATGGAGATTTTATTTTTAAGTATATAAAAATATTTTTTATCAGGAGCAGGCACTACTTTAATAATCATATAAAAATCTATACTAAAACAAACAAAAGAATAATTGGAGAAATACTAGTGTTTTGGGGCTTCCAGATAACTATATTGGAAGCAAAACATTGGACTTATACACTTAATTTTGGAAGGAAAGGAGCTACTTGAGCAATATTCCTTTTTGCACGTTAAGTTAGTTATTGTATATCAAGTGAAATTTGGTTAGTTTCCTACTCGGATAACTTCTAACTTCTCAGGAGTCATTTTGGACTTTGCTTTTCAAATCTTTATCTCAGCATAATTGAATTTAAAATACATTTGCATTTTATGATTCAAATGAATAATTCTTATTGCAATAACAAGTTAAAAAATATAAATATAATAAAAAATAAAACAGTTACATATATTGATATGTGTGTGTATCTCATCAGTTACCCTGCTATTTCTCATTAACTCATGCTTAAATTGAAACAATATGAGCTATCATATCTTAAGAAGATAAACTATAGTCTGGCCCGATTATTTATTAAATACAATGAAAGATTCTGTTAAATTTGATTATAATAAAGCAGAAAACCATGCTTCCTTATATAAATCAGAAAGCAAATACTGTACAAATACTGAATGTTTTGAATATTTTTTCCTCTTGGTTTATACTCACAGCTCAGAGATTATAACTTCCAAAGAATAAAGGGGTCTGGATATAGGAATGGGTGGGATTTTCCTAAAAGCATAAATGCATTATTATTGTAATACATTTTGAGGATCAGTTTACTCTGGCATATTGGCTGATGGGATGATTTTGATGATCTCCTGAGTTATACTTGAATAAATAATGCAATTATTGGAAAAGAACAGAAGAGGAAAAAGAAAATCAGTTGGTCATTGGTTCCTTCTAATAGCCATTGCCTTCTCATAGCTCATGAGGATGTGTAATCTGACGGCTAGTTCCAAGGTATAAGATATAGCCAAATTTGTTGCTATTATATTCTTTTGTTAAATTAATGTATTTAATTTTTGAATGGATAATATACACATGGTCCAAATAATACACAGTAAAAATTCTCCTACCCATGTGCCTCCCCCATACACCCAGTACTCACCCCGTCGAATAGGTAACCACTCATTAGTTTCTTTCTTTTTTTTTTTTTTTGTAAGATCAGCCCTGAGCTGATCTTTCTTACAAAATGCCAATCTTCCTCTTTTTGCTGAGGAAGACCGACTCTGAGCTAACATCTATTGCCAATCCTCCTCCTTTTTTTTGCCCAAAGCCCCAGTAGATAGCTGTATGTCATAGTTGCACATCCTTCTAGTTGCGGTATGTGGGATGCCGCCTCAGCATAGCTGGAGAAACTGGTGCGCCGGTGCTCACCCGGGATCCAAACCCGGGCAGCCAGTAGCGGAGCGCGCGCACTCAACTGCTAAGCCGAGGGGCCGGTCCCTCATTAGTTTCTTGGTATCTTTTCCGAGATTGCCTAGCCGGGGCAAACACTAAACTTTTAAACTTTTTTCCCCCAATTTTTATACAAATGGTAACATTATATATATATGTTTTGTTTCCTGCTTTTTAAACTCAACAATCTTGGAGGACTGTCAAAATTGATACATAAAGAGTTTCCTCATTCATTTTTAAGCTCCATAATATGACGTTTGTTGAAAGTACCATAATTTATTTATTAGACAGTACCCTCCTAATGAACAATTATATTTTTCCAATCTTTTAGCTAACACAACCAACGCTGTCATAATCTTGTACACATTATTTCGTGTATGCAGGAATCTGTAGGACCTGGAAGTGGAGTCACTGGATTAAAATGTATGTGTGTTTGTTTACTTTGAAAATATACCATTTGTTTATTTTCACATTTGATTATCTTGCTTTCTTTGTTTCCAATTGCATGATTGATAGTGCTGAATTGGACTGGACCACAAGCTTGGATTCATGACATTTCCCTAGAGACCCCTGCCCAGGTTTATACTTGTCTATGACCATGCTTTATGTATATGCAATTTATTGTGAACTAATCTTGTTGGAGGATCTCCCAGCCTCTGCTTAATCATCTTGACCACAAAGATAGCCACTAGAATAGGGAGATTTTGTCAAATTGTTCCTTAATTTCAGATATTCTCCTTTCCCTCCTCTGGTCTACTAGACTAAATAAATTATATGAGCAATATGAAGACTTGTTATTCATCTACTAAATGACAATATTAAAAATAATCATGTCCCATGTTGGCAAGGATGCAGTGAATCTGGTGCTTTCAGAAACTGTTCGTTGCAATTAAAATTGGCACAGCCCTTTTGAAAAGCAATTTGGCAGTATATGGGGAAAAAACTATAAAATTGTTCGTACTGTCTGATCCATTAATATTCCTTCTGGGAATCTATCCTAAGGAAATGGTAAAAAATATGGAAAAGGTCATATATTTGAAACTGTTGATGGATGTATTACGTAAACTAAAAAATCAGAAGCTACTCAAATGGCCAATAATACACTTTCAGGATAATATGCAACCATTAAAAGTAAATATGAGGATTATAATCAAATAAAAATACATATGCTATAATGTTCCGTGGGGAAAATGTGGTACAAAATTATATACAAGTCTTACCATAGCTAGATAAAACCTACACATATGAACACTGAAATTATAAATGTGCTACAAAATGGTGGGAAAATAGGTGATTCTTTCCCTATCATTTTATCTCCAGTTTTCTGGACTATTTTACAACATTTTAAATTTTAAAAAATGAAGAAAACACAACTAGATTTTTCTTTTATCTTTAATATTTTGCACTGAGTGTAAGTCATAGCTTTTGATGATTCTAACTTCTTTGCCACTATTCAATGATGTGAGATTTTTCATCTTCTCTTTTTTATACAGGTGAGTTCATCCTAGACTTTGCAACACAAAGCATGTTGTCTTCAAAAGTGCTCTCTCGGTCGCTTCTATATATCAAAAGACATCTTAATCACTGGACTTCCTTTCAATCTCATTGCTCATGATAGATATTTTTTTTCTCTTTGGAAGAACCAAGGCAAATATTTTGAACAGTCTTGAACTTGCCTCTTGCCTACGTCTTAGATTTAATCTCCTAACATTCTTCCTTCTGCTCATCAAGCTCTTATTATGCTGATTTTTCTCTTTTTCAAACATTCTATGCCAAATCAGACTGTCTCCTAATTCTTTATCAAGTTCTACATATTTCGTTAAAGTATGCTTAGGGAAAGTTAGTAACATAGCAAATATATTAGGCATGTAAATATATTTACCCCATGGAATAGATGGACATTAGATAAGATTGCCCATGATAGTTGTATATCTTTAAGAAAAAGCAAATAACTAAAATATAGAGAAAAATATCCTTTTTACATATGAGTTAATTTGTTAACTTGAAGTGAAGTATCAAGGAATAATGGGAAGTATGATTTTTTCCCCACTAAGTTCTTTGGAAAATGAATGCAGTAGCATTATCTCTCTTTATAGAATGCATTTTATATCATAGACTATCTGGTTATCTTTGCTCAGCTGATTATCACATTATCTTCAAAGTATTAAGCACACAGTTAATTTCAAAGAGACTGCAGTGAGAAGAAGAGTGTCATCTCATGTTTGAAGCACTATGTTTATCTTTTCTGTCAAGTGAACTGATTTTGAATTTCTCCGTAATAAAGATGTTATTTTCTGAGACAGTGGGCCAATGAGTAGACAGGATCATTTTGAAGTCATGGTAGAAGGCAGTGGTGTACTGTCTAAAGGACTTTCTTCAGACAACACTCCATGGTCTGTCAAGACTATCATCTGAGACTGGATCAAATTTTAAAGAATCCATAGATCTGCTTATGTAGTGCTGAAATTCCTCTTTCTCCCTCCACTGTACCCTTAAGGGATATCACTGCCAAGACCATCCCTTCCCTTATCTTTAGTTAGTCAATCTGAGATTTCACTCTTGGCTATTCCAAAGTCCCCATCAACACCAGTTGATAGTTTAAAAATTGGTGAGTGTCTTCATTAAAAAGACCTTTGACAAGCACTAAAAACATATTCATTTAAAATTGCATTTATAGTTAAATGTTCATACCATAATTAGGAGTAGGGATGACATGATGAAATTTGAAAATGAAGTTAAAATATCATTTTAGTAAATGGGACAATAGTTCCTATCTCATTAAGTTGTTTATTGATAATAATAATAATAACAGTAAATAATTTTTGGAGTGTTACTATGTGTTAGATGCATAGTTGCTAATCATTTTATAGGAATTATATAATTTAATACTTAGCAAAACCTTAGGAGGTAGATGTCATTAATATCTCCATTTTATAGACGTTGAAATTGAGAATAATATATAGGTTAAGTAACATTTCCAAGACTCAAAAATGAGTTTTTGATAGAGGCAGGAACCCAATACCAGAGCCTCAAACAAAAAGTGTACTACTTTTGTTTATTGGCTGTTGGCGTAGAGTGAATTTTCAACTTTTCCCCTCGGGTAAACAAACTCAATAAAGGAAGTGAAATTGGAAATTTACATACATACACACAACTAGGCATATATACATTTATGTGTATATGTATATGTATATCTATCACTAGAAAGGAGATTTCAAGTGAACAGGCCCATCGTAGTCTAGTAACTGGAAGAAAGCCCCATCTTCCTCAGACGTTGGCTGTAATTTCTGTCTATATTATTCACATCCTCTGTCACATAGTTTACTGTGCTGTTTTATTATTTCACATTTCAATTTAAAATTGGGAAATGCAATAAGGGATATTTTATAATCAAATTTGCAAAACCTTCCATTAAGATTACCTCCATGTAGTCAGTTTAAAAATGAAATTAAGAGATTTGATTGCTAACCAAGGCTTTTTTTTTGGGTGGTGGGGTTGGGAGTGAGGATTGAGTATATTTCTACTTTTAGATATTTTTAAAGTCTCATTTTAAGTTGATAATTTATTTTCCTTTTATAGTTGGTGATGGGAAAATGACATCCTATACTTAATTTTCCCCTACACTCAGATAGGATGTGAAAACTATATTATGCTGTTGGTGGCACGACAAATATTTATAGGTGATCTTTTTTCATCTATATAAAATCCTGAGAAAATAACCAAAAATATCTAAAGCAATGATTTCGGTATTCAGAAGCTCAATGATTAACTCCTGTTTGAACTGGGGACTTATGCCTGAAGACTTGTTTCCTAGCTATTTTAATGTCTTATTCATTGTCATATTTATATCTGCAACTTTACCAGTTGTGAAAATAATTTACCCAGCAGTACCTGGCTTAACATCCCAGGGGCCATGAATCACAAACGTGAGTTTTTTTTTTTTACTAAATATATTAATGTTGTATTTCAAGAAACTTACTTCTTATAGCTTATGATTGAAGAAGACTATTAAATGTAACTTGATCTGTATTTGATGCTAGATGCTCCAGAGCAGAAAGGTTAGATTTGGCATTAATCATTATTACTCAGTTTTTCTTTTCTCACATTTGCTTTGCTTTCTTTTCAGTTACTTTTTATACATCCGGTGCTAGCTCAAAACTAAATTAATGTACTGTAAAATCCCAAATAAATGGCAAGATTTCAGAATTTCCGAGAATGCAGAAATAGATAATACATGAACATAGGAAAGATAGAAATTTACAGTTTATGTACCTTAAAATCATATACCCACTTCTTTGATATTGCTTTATACTTATGAACCACTTTTTTTGCATGGCAGAATTGGTGTATGTTGTGTACAGGATTGTATGTTCTAGTAGGACTCCGTAGCTACATTGACCTTCCTCTTAAAAATTATTTAGGCTGTTTCCTAATCTCAGTCACTGAATGATTTAGAAAGTACTTAGCATCTATATTCTCTTATACCCGTCAAATCATGTTATAACTCCAAGAACCCAACTCATTAACAATGAAAGGTGAAACGATAAAAATAATTTGTAAAAAGAGAGAGAGAGAAAGGGCAATAAGAATGGGGGAAGAGGTGGGAGAAGAGAAGAGTGAGAGAGGCAAAAACCAGATAAACAGTATAACGTAACACAACATGTCAGATAGTGCGAGTGCTATGGATAAAAACAAGGCAGAGGAAGGGCACAGAGGTTGATGGAAGAGTGGGCAAGATGTTTTAGGTGGGTAGTTAAGAAAGGTTTTTCAGATGATGTGATATTTGAGCAGAGCCTGAATTAAATGAAGGACCACGCCATGTGACTGTCTGGGAATAATCCTCCAGGAAGAGGTGCTGCAGAGGGAATGAACCTGGTGTATTTAGAGACACCTCAAGCAACTCACTGCTACCGGAAGGAATGAGTGAGGAACAGGATAAGGGGTGAGGTTGGAGAGGGAGCCAGAGCCTGCCAACGAGCCCTTTGTAGGCTGTAGAAAGAATTGTAGAGTTTGTTTGTCAAAGGTTGCAGGATTTTGGTTGAGAAAGTGGGGTGATGTGTTTTCTGGCTGCCATGTGTAGCACTGACAACAGAGAAAAAGAGAGAGCCCACTAGGAAATGAGTTAGAGGCTATTTCAGAGACCCAGATGAAAGATAACGGTGGCCTTGGAGGTATAGAATAGAAAGTCCTCGGCTCTGCTCAAGCACTTCCAAAAATGATTTATCTTGTTCGCTAACGTCTCACTTTTGATTTTACACGTTATGTAAGGATAATGGCAGAAACGAAGGGTGTGGACTCATTTGGGAGCAGTACTGTACACTTATCATGTATGTGCATTTTATTTTTCCTAAGGCAACTTATCAATAATAGAAACACTAAAAGATTTGACTACATGAAAATTAAATGTGCTAATTAGCATATCTGTCTTCTCTTCTCTTTAGATTTAATTCCTACTACCCTATTTTTCATTTTATATACCTTCTCCTCCTCATTCGGTTATTGCTTGCTGACCTGCATGAGAGGAGAGATACTCTATAGTTATACACAGAATTTTATTGTGTACATAGACTTTAAAGCCTTTTAATCAGTCCAGACTCTGAGTTGCAAGAGACAGAAACCTAATTCAAAATAGCTTAGGAGAATTTATTGGCTTGCATAACTGAGCAATCCAAGGGGCAAATTCAAGTATATCAGGATCAAAGGCTTCAACCAATGATCTGGGGATATTCTCTAGCCCAGCATCTTTGTTTTTGGGCTCGCTTCTGCTTGGCTTCATTCTCAGGTAATTTCTCTCTCTCTCTCTCTTTCTCCAACCTCACCTTTCCTCTGACCTTACCCCCCACCTCTAAAGTGGCAATCTCCAAATTAAAGATGCCAGAAAGGAAATGAGGTTCTTTTCTGATAACTCTGGGAAAGGTCACAGTTTACATCACGTGACCTAATCAATGTGACCAGGAGAAGAGAGTGCTGACCCATATGTCTATACATTTCTTTTCTGGAACTTCATTTAAGGGCTGATCATGACCCTCACAAAAGTTGATGGGGAGACAAAAAGAAATTATGTCCACTTCAATTGACTTACTTCAAATAAATTTCAGGCTTTCTGGATTTCTTGGAAGGTGCCCCTCTACATTTTTGGGTTAATTTATGTGACAAGAGGTTTTTAGCGTCTAAGGTAACAGAACAAACCTCATTGTCATTTGGGTGAATGCAAAAGTTGCCCAGTGGCCATTAGATAACAATGGATGGGTCATTTTCTGTTAAACATTGCTTCTGATAATGATATACACATTAATTTGACCCACACTTTCCACCAAGAGCCACAAGAAAAGTTATATGGAATTTAAAAGAAAAATGAAACCTTCTTAAAAACAACAAAGATCATAAAGAATTATAGCGCTGAAATCTGGGAGAGGACAGAACCCAGAGGTGAGTCCAGCATGCAAAGATATTTTTAGTGTCAGGAAGAAATGTCTGAGAGGCTGGGTTGAACTTCTGGTGGTCTTGTGGGTCTGGGTGGAATCAAGAACCTCTATAGGGGATTAACTAGCTAACCATCCTCCGTTTGGGACTGGCCTTCTAAAGAGCTGCATCTTAGGAGTAAGTTTGTTGGAATAAAACCTGTCTTTGCATGGACTTGCAACCCACCTCCATGTGATATGGGCAGCCTGGAGAATCATAAGCTTTGAAATCAGATTAAAGTGGGTCAAGCCAACTAGTACCTCAAGTGCCTGGCAGAAGAAAATGAAAAGCCTCTCTGGAGGAAATACCATCATCCTAGACTCAAAATGCTTTAGCAAATGATTTTTCATATATAATATCCACTATACATTCAAATCAGACATCCATTGACCAAGTGATCAAAATTAACATTCTCAATGAAGGGCAGATAGTCATTACGTGCCTCCAGATATGATGTCCTGAGAGGAAGACAATATCATTTATGTAGTACTATGGTTGAGAATGTGTAACTTGAATCTAATCGTTGGGAAACACCAGATAAACCTTAATGAAATCATTCTATTTAAAAGAGAGAGAGCAAGACTATGTTGTTCAAATATGTGGCGTCTATAGTTAACAATACTGTATTATACACTTGAAAGGTGCAAAGAGAGTAGATCTTAAATGTTCTCATCACACACATGTGCACACACACACACACAATGTTAATTATGTGAGGTGATGGAGGTGCTAACTAACCATATTGTGGTAATCATTTTGCAATATATACGTGTATCAAGTCATCACATTGTACACCTTAAATTTACATAATGTTATATGTCAATTATATCTCAATAAAGCTGGAAAAGTTATGTGTGATAAAATGTAAGATTTCATTCACATAATATATATAAATAGGTTAGTTTAACAATACTATAAAGAACAGGCATAAAAATATACCATTAAACTATTATTACAGTTCTATCATAGTTTTATTCTATTTGTCTGGAATTTTTTTTCTTTCTCCCTCACTCCCTCAAAGTATACTTAATTGCATTAAGCAATGTCCCAATATAATGATCTAGTAGAGTAATTAATTTGCTAAATGTTGCAATATCTTGGATTTATTATGTCCTGATTTTCCTGTTCATTCATGGACAAACCAGTGTACTATCATATTTGCCATTTTCTGTGGGGATCTTACTAAACTAACTCTCCCTTCAGGATAACTTGCTATACGTTTTTGCCTCCCTGTTCTCTACTATTTATAGAGAAAGGCATAGAACATATTTTGACATCCATATCCCAATCCCTAAACCATCTTTCAGTAAACGACTCAGCATGATTTAAATAACCTTACCTAAAAATTTGACAGACTCTTTGTGACTATGATCAATATGTTAAATGATTTAATGTAACAATTTTAATTTAAACATAAATAGATGCCTGCATATAGAACGATTAAAGGTGTTTTTAGGATCTAAATCCCCAGTGGGTCTCCCAATCCAAGGGGACTCTGAGGAGCTCTGGTCCTTTGATGACCCTAGTAGAAGAGGTCAGATGAAGTTCCCCTCCAATGCAAACCATTCACTTTACTTTTTGACCACCATTTGGATGCTGTCATATGGAATTGCTTGATTTGGGACTGTCTCTCTGTGGAAAGTGGTATCTAGTCCTGTTTCTGTCAATCAGTTATTGAGAAAATAATTGATTTATTGATAATTATCAGTTGACAATTGAAATAATTGTGCATCTTATGGATGCACAGCAAGTTAGTCTACCTAACAAAAATTACCCATGCTTTGCAGACCTGTCAAAGCCCAGGTTACTTGTAGTCACTTAGATTTCCTTTTACTGTTGTTTCCCTTTGACCAAAGAAAAGTGTCCTTGTATCTTTTGATTGCATTTCTTAAGTCCCGAAATATGATAAGAGCATCTCTTCTCATGCTGTACCCACTAAGAGCAACATGACTTTGTCATTAGATTAAAATCCTTAGTAAGATCATATCCCATTATGAGCATCACTGGTTGGGAGATTGGAGGGTCTTAAACATTCATAAAAAAAATTATTATTAACAATATTAGCCTGATGTGCTTTTGAACTGAGCTTAGCAGTGAACATTTTAAAATACTCCCTACTCATATGTATAAATGCTGCTTGGCATTGGTTTACAGCTTTAAAATGTGGAACAATAAAAATTTTTAAAAAGAAGTTTGGGGAAAATTGGCCTAGATGTTAAGAAATCTAAGAGTCCCTCCAGAGAGGAGAGAAAGTTGCTCAAAAGATGTCTTTGCCCTATAATAATTTAACCTGCTTCCTACCAGCACCAGCCTCAGCCTGTCACTATGACTAGCATATACGATTTTACTTTCACTTATAATGAACATTATAAGCTAACTGGTGTGTGCCAATGTGTACTTTCACAAGTGTTGTTCTTGTCATATATGTTCACCAGCTCCTCTAATAAAGACATTATTTGTGCCAGGAGTTGATGTGTCATTCGTGGTTTTACCAAATTAATTATTTTTGTGGAATCAAACTAGAGATTTATTTTGTTGTTTTAAATGCCAGAATATTAAAAACTAAGGATAGTTATTTATTTATCATTTTAAATTGTCATTTTTGTTAAGAATCCATATTATGTCTTGCCTTACATGCAAATAGGACACGTTTTTATACGGACACATTTTTTTCTGAGTGTGATAACCCTGTTAACCTGGGCTGCTGAAATGTTTGGGTACATTTATATTGACTAAAATAATGCTTCTATTTTGTATTTTAAAGCCATTCAAGATTCTGGACGTCCCTTTTCTCACAAATAAAGGTCATAATAAATATTTTGCACAAATTATATGGATGTATAATCTCATATCCTAATAAAACTCTCTTAAATTTACATACATGGGTTGTTACATATTGACTATGCATTTCTAATTAGAGGGCTGTTTCATGACTCAGTTCAATGTGTCCATTAGATTGCAAAATAACTCCAGAACAGGAATACTTAATAAATTATATCTCTTAAACATTATTAAAATAAATCATGCTTATTTAGTAAGAACTCAAAGTAATAATAGTGCTGTACATCCATTGATTCTTGAAACTTACTTGAAATATTAGTTAAACCTTTTAAAAGTGAAGAGCTTGTTCTACATAATAAAATATAAGCCAAAGAGTAATAAACCACATGCTTTTTGCTCCATGTCAACCCATATTTAAAATCCCTGTTTCATATCAGAGTTACTAAATATAAATTCACCTACTATAAAGAGGCTCCTAGAATAGTTGCCAATCTAGATACAAAATGAAGTGAGAATTTATTTTCATATAAACTTGTTATGTTCTGTTTATATGTCAACAGGAAACTCGGAACTTTTTCAATCTTGGATGGGATTCTTGCAGAATGCATTACCCAGTGGGCTGTGGCATGATATTTTGTTTTCTGTGACAACGGTAGGATGAGCAATAGCAGCAACCACCAACTTCATCATCCCCCACCTTCTGTTTCCTTTTTTTTGGGGCTGGCAGGACAACCTCACTGCTCATCAAGTTTTCTATCTGGAAAACAGAGAAGTAGCACCTGACCTAGCTCAGAAAAGTTTTATGAAGATAAAATGAGATATGTGTACCTTGAAAGCTTAGAATGACACAATACTTGATAATCACTGTGAAATTAAAATGTCTTTCCTCCTCCCTCTTATCCTTCCATTGCCAAACATAATCCTATTTTAGCTCAGTAAGTTGAGGAGAATTAACTCCTCTCTGCAGACCTGACTTCACACTCTTCCTGTTTACTTCTAAGGAAACAGGTTTATGCTGAGAGAAGATCTTTTAAAAATGTAATTATAGTTTTGTTTCCACACAGAGAGAGAAAATGTTCCACTTGGCTTGATATGATGGTATATGTTTGAGGGTATATGTTTTGAAGTATTTCTATCTATTATATCATATTTAAAAGTATATTTTATATATTTTTACCTATTAATAAAATGCAAGTATTTTTCAATACCTGGTCCATGTTTACATAATTCCTCACAGCATGAGAAGAAATGTAAGGCAATGGACCAGGATTTTCTTTCACATTTAGCCAGGCCTTGGAAATAAAAATAAAAAATCCTGCTGAATTTCTAGCACAGTTGTGCTTTTACCAAGATAGCGAAAACTGATAGAGATGGGTGGGAACGTGAGAGAACTAGGGTATTTGGTGCAAAAGTTGCCATACCAACCTCTTCAGAACTTTTTTGTTTCTTAGGAGGAAATGGTAAGGAATGCTTTTTGCACACCTAAAATATGAAAATGTGTGTATAACAAGAACAAAAACTAAATGGGAATGGGCATTTGATTCACAAAAACCTTTACCATAGGATTCTTGCATAGCAGCTTTCTGGCCCATAGTAGGCAATTGAAAAATAATTGTTGCATAAATATCGGTCTTGCTAATATCATTTAAAATATGACAAAATATTTTGACATCACACCTGCTGTGTGAAGAAGAGTGGTATCCACTCTTTACTTTGTTTCTGCCCATAACCCACTCAGCATTGGCCATACTGGCATATGTCATTGCTGCAAGTCTTGTCATTCTCCAATTGAGGGTTTTCAGACTCCACGAAGGGCAGGTTGGGCATGCGCAGAGGTTACTGCCCACAGGAACACCTTTAGCTAATAACATATTAAAGTTGGTGGTAAATAACCAGCTCCTTTGCTCCCCAGGTGGGGTAAATCCAAGATATATTCTATATTATCTCCCAGCGTTCTCTAGCCAGACAGTTGCCCAAAGCAGTAATCTGCTCAAAGACACACCCGTTGCTGGCTTCCACCCTTCTTTGTCCCCTTCTGCGTTCCCCCATTGGTACTTCCTGAGATCAGCCCCCAAACAAACTCCTTGTACTCAACTCCTCCTCATAGGATCTGATTCTGGGGGAATCCAAACTAGCATAAGCATCTTCCCCAAAATTCTGAGGATGTTAACAAGGGAAGAAAAATCATAGCACAGCTACTGAAGGGACACACTAGTTAAGTTTTTTGTTTGTGTTAATTTTCAGTTTGTGTCAATTCTCTGAGTTTTGGTAATGTATTCCATTCTCCCGGGCCGCTAGGATTGAGTGGGGTGGATATCTTAGGATGAGAGGAATAAAAAAAGAGAACAGCTCAAATTATTTCACTGTGAAGCTCCATAGCCATTTAGCGGGCTACGTAAATAATGTGTGTATGTCAGAAGATGGACTGAAACATGTGGGCTGTTCCAACATCGATCAAAACGTAAATGAACATTGCAGATGATGTTAGAGAGTCCGGATAATCAGCTCAGCTACCCGGGATGGCAGTTGAATAAACAAATGAGTGGACAAATCAAGCTTTAATGGGAAGCATGTGCTAATAGTACTCAGCCTGCCTCCAGTGCCCTCCAAGTGTGGAGAAGGAAAAGCCAGAGTGCTTTAACTCTTCCGGCACAGTACAGACACATTGTTGCTGGGGATGCCTTGAGGACACATTAAAAGCATGTGAAACTCCTGAGCACTCAGACCAAGATGGTCTGGTGTACCTCTTACAACTGTAATAAAGAAGCCTATTTGAATTTCCAAAAGAAACTTTTATGTACTCCTTGAGTAACATCATCACGGTTTAGGGTAGATATATATATTTTATATTTGCAATGCAGCCTACATACGTATTTCTTTCAAAAGTCAAAAGTCAGATAATTAAGGATAACTTTTGTCACAGCAATTATAGTTCAAAAAATCAATGCACCATATTATTTTTATGCAGAATGTTGCTTTCTTGTGCATAATGAGAATAATAGGATTTTTTCCCCTAAACAAATTGCAGAAGGTCAATCCTGAGATTATTTCATTTAAAAATGGGAAAATTTATTTCCAGAATTCCTAGAAGGTGAGTTTTCACATTACAAATAGTCTCAATTCCAACATAAAGATTTAAAATTCATTATTAGAAGCTGAATAATACTGGATAAAAGTTTCGTGAGTATACTCAAAATCAGTTAATTAGTTATATCCAATACCAAAACTATTATGCTATGTGTTTGATTTTTTTTTTGTTTTTTGTTTTTGCTGTGGAAGATTTGCCCTGAGGTAACATCTGCTCCCACTCTTCCTCTTTTTGTATGTGAGCCTCTGTCACAGCATGACAACTGACAGACGAGTGGTATAGGTCTGCACCCAGGATCCGAACCTGGGCTGCCAAAGTGGAGTGCACTGAACTTAACAACTAGGCCACTGGAGCTGGCCCTGTGTTTGATTTTTTTGCAACTTTAATGTCCTGATGCTTACATTAAAAAAAATACTGCTGAAATCCAAGTAGTAGCAGACATTTACCCAAATTTCATTCCCTAAGCAAGTCTAGATATAAAATAGGATTTTCTTATTATTATTTTTATGAGACAAATGACTGAGTCAGGTTCCTACTATTGGTTCCTCTCTCCAATTAGGCTCTTATCCCACTAAGAAATTTGATGTTTAGGAGGGGCAAAAAAATCCAACTTGTGTTTTTTCTGCAGTTATTTTCTATAAAAGTTTATGTTACTTAAAAACAAGTCCATTAAGATTTCCTAATTATTTAAGTTTAACATTGTTGATCTTCATTATCCAATTTGGGTTCAGAAATACAATGCACTCCTTGGCTAAGGAGAGGAAAAAAATTCCTTCTCTCACCTCCTCCATTCCCTGAGGTACCCGGGCTTTCGGCCAGCCTCCCTGGGAGACATGCACAGCTGCTGTGGCCGATAGACTCCTGTCTGCCTGGAGGCTGAGAAAAGTCTCTCTCACAAGCTGAAAATCAGGCACAGAAAGCCAGCTGCAAAAGCGACAGTGGGGTTCCCGGGCAACCGGGGGAGGTCTAGCCTTTTGGAGCCTGCGGTGTGCCATTTGCTGTCAAGAACACCTTTTTCATCACCTTTGCTCTCAGAGAGTTTGAGCCACTTCTATTCATAGCTGTGAAGAAGTATGACTTCCAAAGTTGCCTTAGCTGAGTCAAACTGGCCTTAGAGAACTCAGCATTAGATGCCATTGCCTTGCTTTGTGATGGGTTTAGGACTCTTCGTGAGGAATAATAATGGTTAGGGCAAACTGGAGGTTGACCTCTTTTTGCTCACGATGTCTGTTTGGAGCACATTAGGGGCAAAGCTGCCATTAATCTCCATGCCCTTGATCTCATTTCTACAATAGGCAGGTCTGCATGCAAGCATCTCTAAACTTTTAAGAGGGCTCTTTTAAACCTTTCATCTTTCCTCACTTAGTTTACCTCTGGTAATTTTCCATCCTAAGAGCTGAAGTTACTTTCCGGGAAGCCCAGGCTGGTGTCTTCTGACCTAATGGTCTAGAGATGGTACTTATGCACAAATGCAGCAAAAGTTGGAAATGGTTTTCAGTTATCAAATACTTGTGCAAAGAAGCAAGTGATAATAAATTTACATAAATTGTGGCTACTTTAATTAGACAGAAAATAGAAGAGCAAAGAGATTCTCTATAAGTCACACACTGGACTTTCTAAGAGTTCTCTTAAAAGAATAACACCATTGGGGCCAGCCCCGTGGCTTAGTGGTTGAGTGCGCGCGCTCTGCTATTGGCAGCGCGGGTTCGGATCCCGGGCGCACACCCACACACCACTTCTCCAGCGGTGGTGAGGCGGCTTCCCACGTGCAGTAACTAGAATGATGTGCAACTATGACATGCAACCATCCACTGGGGCTTCGGAGAAAAAAATGAGGAGGCCTGGCAATAGATGTTAGCTCAGAGCCGGTCTTCCTCAGCAAAAAGAGAAGGATTGGCATGGATGTTGGCTCAGGGCTGATCTTCCTCAAAAAAAAAAAAAAGAAAAAAAAAAAGAATAACACCGTTGGCCTAATTGCTTTTTGACATGAAAGACAAAACAAGAGCACATTCTCCTTAGTCAAAAATCAGATGAAGAAACTTATCTTCTTATCATTTAAAAGAGGGGCATAAAAAGTCATAATACATGTGATGTTTGTAATTCCTCAGACATAGGTACTTAGTCATACACAAAGAAAAGTCTAATGATGATTAATAATAATGGCTAATGCCACCACTGAGTGTTTACTGTGTGCCAAAGCCCTGTGCTAAGCACTTTGTTATGGTTACCCATTGGATCCCAACAGACTAGGATGTAGATGTATTAGCTCCCTTTTCAGATGAAAACACTGTGGCTCAGTAGTTAAGTGACTTGGTTACTTACATACCTTGGGTTCCATACCTTAGAAATGATCAAATTATTATTTGAACAAATCTACTAGAATCCTATGTTGGCATGATTAATCACTATCTTATATTGTTTGTCTTCTTCTTTTTAAGGTATACAATGTGATGATTTAATATATGTATACATTGTGGAATGATTACCACAATCAAGTTTATTAACACATCCATCACCTCATATCCATACCATTTTTGTGTGTGTGTGGTGAGAATGCTTAGATCTACTCTCTTAGCAAATTTTGAGTATACAATACGGTATTATTAACTATACTTACCAGGCTGTACATTAGATCCCCAGAACTTGTTCATCTTATAACTGAAAGTTTGTACCCTTTGGCTTGTCTTCTTTTCGAAACACAATAAAATCTGCCTTTTTTGGTTAGATTGAGGAATGTTCTGATTTTATGAATTTTTTAAGTGTTTCTCCATTTATGCAATTCAACATCCTGAACTATTTTTTAAGACTCTGCCTCTGATGCTCTAGATCTAGGCTTCCAGGTCCATCATAGATCTTGAATTGCCATGCTTGTATTAAACAGTGAAATCCACTTTCCCCTTTTTTAGTGTGTGTGTGTGAGGAAGATCAACCCTGAGCTAACATCTGCCAATCCTGCTCTTTTTGCTGAGGAACACTGGCCCTGGGCTAACATCCATGCCCATCTTCCTCCACTTTGTATGGGACGTCGCCACAGCATGGCTTGACAAGCGGTGCGTCCGTGCGCACCTGTCATCGGAACCAGCGAACCCCCGGGAGGCGCAGCGGAGCGCACGCACTTAACCACTTGCGCCACCGGGCTGGCCCTCACTTTCCACTTTTTCTATTATCTCTTTGTTCTTCCTTTCTTCAAAATGTCCTCACTCCAAATACATATCAGCATCAAAACATTTTCAAGGCACTTTAAGTAATGTCTCCAGTATAGATTATAGACAGATATTATTTGGCTATATTTTTAGAAAACAACATGTTCTTAAAAATCAATTGAAAACATTTAAGTGGATAAATGGGAATCAAGCAATTCAGGAGTGGGCATTGTAGCTGTATAATGGCTCTTGAAGGAAAAATTCATCTAAGGTCTGCTTTTTAGGTTAAAAGGAAGATTTCCATGTTAAAATCTATCAATCACTGTGGAACAGAACCCCTACACTCAAATATCCTAAATAATGAAAAATATAAACACAAATTTTTAAGGAATTTTGATAATTAGGGCAGAAAGTAAATCATTAAAAAGATTGAAAAGAAAAATGAACCTAGATTGAAAAGTTAGTATGCATTAAAAATAGAGAAAAAGCTAAAATAGAAGAATAAAGTTAAGCCAAGGCCTTCATATCAGTTTTTTCTGTCTTTAATTTTTTAGAGCAGTTTTAGGTTTACAACAAAATTGACAGGATGGTAAAGAGATGTCCCATATACCCCTACCCTCACACATGCATAGCTTTCCCCATTATCAACATCACTTGCCAAAACGGTACAATCTTTTTTTACCGACGATGAGCCTATATTCACACATCATAATCATCCAAAGTCCATAGTTTACATGACAGTTCACTCTTGGTGTTGTACATTCTATGGGTTTGGACAAATGTATAATGACATGTATCCATCATTGTAGTGTCGTAAAGAATATTTTCACTACCCTAAAACTCCTCTGTGCTCTGCGTGTTCATCTCTTACTACCCCTCCTCCCACAACCACTGATTTTTTAATTGTCTTCATGGTTTTGCCTTTTCTGGAATGGCATAGAGTTGAAATCATACCATCTGTAGCCTTTTTTAGATTTGCTTCTTTCACTTAGTAATATGCAATGAAGATTCCTCCATGTCTTTTCATGGCTTAATACCTCATTTCCTTTTAGTGCTGAAAAATATTCCATCACATGGATGTACCACAGTTTATCCACTCACCCACTGGAGGACATCTTGATTTGCTTTCAGGTTTTGGCAGTCATGAATAAAGCTGCTATAAACATCCATGTGCAGGTTTCTGTATGGACCTAAGTTTTCAACTCCTTTCAGTAAATACCAAGGGTCATGATTGCTGGCACTTATGGTAAGAGTATGTTTAGTTTTGTAAGCAGCCATCGAACTGTCTTCCACAGTGGCTGTACCATTTTACAGTCTTACCAGCAATGAGTGAGAGTTCTTGTTGCTCTACGTCCTCACCAGCATTTTGTGTCAGTGTTCTGGATATTGGCCATTCGAATGGGTTGTGTAGTGGAACCTCATTGTTTTAATTTGCATTTCCCTGATGACGTATGATGTGGAGCCTCTTTTCACATGCTTATTTGCCATCTGTGTATCATCTTTAGTGAGGTGTCTGTTAAGGTCTTTGGCCCATTTTTTAATTGGGTTGTTTGTTTTCTTATCGTTGAGTTACAAGAATTCTTTGTGTATTTAGGATAACCATCCTTTATCCAATGTGTCTTTTGCCAATATTTTCTCCTAGTCTGTGGCTTGTCTTCTAATTCACTTGGTCATTTTTTTCTTTCCAACTTTATTGAGATATAATTGACATATAACATTGTGTAACTTTAAAGTGTACAACGTGTGATTTGATACACTTATATATTGCAATATGATTACCACCAGAGTATTAGCTAACACCTCCATCATGTCACATAATTACCACTTCTTTTTTGTGGTGAGAACATATACAATCTACTCTCTTAGCAGCTTGCATGTATATAGCACAGTATTGTTATTGATAATCACAATACTGTGCATTAGATCTCCAGAACTTATTGATCTTCTAACTGGAAGTTTGTACACTTTGACCCATTTCCCCCACCCTCCGGCTCCTGGTCACCGCTATTCTACTCCCTGTTTCTACGTGTTTGGCATTTTTAGATTCCACGTCTAAGTGATCTCAAACGGTGTTTGTCTTTTTCTATCTGACTTATTTCATTTAGCATAATACCCTCAAGGACCACCTATGTTGTTGTGAATGGCAGAATTTCCTTCTTTCTTGTGGCTGAATAAGATTCCATTGTGTGTGTGTGTGTGTGTATATATATACACATCACATCTTCTTTATCCATTCATCCATTGACGGGCACTTAGGTTCTTTTAATATCTTGGCTATTGTGAATAATGCTGCAATAAACATAGGGAGGCAGATATCTCTTTGATATCCTGTTTTCATTTCCTTTGGCTATATACCCAGAAGTGGGATTGCTGGATCATATGGTAGTTCTATTTTTTATTTTTAGAGGAACATTTATACTGTTTTGCATAGTGGCTGCACCACTTTACATTCCCACGAACAGTGCACATGGGTTCCCTTTTCTCCACATTCTTGCCAACACTTGTTATCTCTTGTCTTTTTGATGACAGCCATTCTAACAGGTGTGAGGTGATATCTCATTGCAGTTTTGATTTGCATTTCCCTTATGATTAGTGATGTTGAGCACCTTTTCATGTACCTGTTGGCCATTTGTATGTCTTCTTTGGAAAAATGTCTATTCAGTTCCTCTGCCCATTTTGAAATCAGATTTTTTTTGTTATTGATTTGTATGAGTTCTTTCTATATTTTGGGTATTAACCCCTTATCAGATATATGGATTGCAAATATTTTCTCCCATTCCATAGGTTGCCTTTTCCTTTTGTTAATTGTTTCTTTTGCTGTGCAGACATTTATAGCTTGATAAAATAAAACTAATTTATTTTTGCCTCTGTTGCTTGTGCTTTTGGTGTCATATCCAAAAAATTATTGCCAAGACCTATGTCAAGGAGCTTTTATCCTATGTTTTCTTCTGGCAGTTTTATGGTTTCAGGTTTCTAAGTTAAGTCTTTAATCCATTTTGAGTGGCGTAAGATAGGGGTCCAATTTCATTTTTCTGCATGTGGATATTCAGTTTTCCCAGCGCCATTTATTGAAGAAAGTGTTCTTTCCCCATTGAATATTATGGGTTCCCTTGTCAAATATTTGTTGATCATATATGCGGGGGTTTATTTCTGGGCTCTTGGTTCTGTCTATATGTCTGTTTTTATGCCAGTATGATACTGCTTTGATTGCTATAGCTTTGAGGTACATTTTGCAATCAGGAACTGTGACACTTCCAGGGTCTTTTGAGGTTCCATACAAATTTGGGGATTGGATCTTTCACATCCTTTATTCCTAAATATTTTATTATTTTTGATGCATTCTTTTTTAATATGAGATTTTCTGTATTGGTTAACATATGATAATGTGACTCTCAAAATCTATTAATATATACTTTACTCATTAAGTTAAAGCAAAAAAACCTAAGAAAGGATATTTATTGAAGTGAATAAATGCTAAAAATACTGGTGCTTATAAAGATATTAGAGAAAATAAGTCTCTGAGCATTTTCATTTATACAGAAAATAGTCTTAGAAAAAAATATCCCAGCATATATAAAGTTATTGGTTTTAGCATACCAACTGTTAGATTGATTGTCTTAAACCATGAAGCTAAATGTTTACCACTACGATGTCTATTTTTTCTCTTATACATCTACCTCTACAGCTTTGAATTTCATCTCCCCACCATTCTCAGCTTCTAACATCTCCTGACAATGCACAGAGAAAGTCAAAGTCAGGAACGAGGATCTCCCTCAATATCCAAACATCATATCTAGTGAGACACCTGCATTCCCACCAATTCACTGATCCTTTAACGAGGTCAAGGTGGAAGAAGCATCCTTCCACTTTGTTGTCAAGATTTTTCTTCATATTTTCTCAAGAATCTTACCTCCCTCTCTATTGGTGCCTCTCAATTTGTGTTTAAAGATTTTCTTTCTATTTTGAAAACAATTACATAAACAAAGTTTCTGTCTATCCCATCTCCCATTTTAACTGCCACCCTTACTCTCTCCTTGTACTTACAAACATGTTGCAGCAGTAATCTAAACTTGGGTCTATTTTCCCAATTCCTATTCACTTCTTAACCAATTCTAATCCAATTTCCGTAGTTACCACTCACTTGAAAATCTTTCAGTGAGGTCACCATTCACATCTAAGGGGCTAAATATACAGGGCACTTGGTGGTCCATTTCTTACTTGAAATCTCAGTATCGTCCAATACCTTTGGCCACTCCTTCCTTACTCAGAAACTCTTCCTTGGTGTTTAAGGCACTGCAATAGCCTGGTTTTCTTTCCAGGATTTGGTTGCTCAATCTCAGTCTCTCTTGTAGCTTCTCTTCTACTGTCAATTCTTTAAATTGCAGAAGTGATATTTTCATTTGTTTATTCATTCTTCCATTCTATTAATATATCAGTCTCTACCTCATAACCAGGCGCTTTTCCATGGCTATGTGGTCTGTAAGTACCTTGAAGTCTCGGGACAATATCTTCACCCCCTTTTTGATTTTGTCATGTCTTACTAGGAGATCTGACTCAAAATCTGGCATTCAAAATGATTTCAATGCATCAGTGTGCTATATTTTTCCTATAACATGATAGATAATTTTATAGCTTTTATATACAGATTAACATTGACTTGGTGGCAGAAGGTTGAAGAAATAACAGACCAAAAGCGGAAAAACTAAAATTATATCCTTGTGCTTTTAAGGACATGATGATTTTTTTCTCTTTCCATATTTTTATGACAAGCATTCACATTGTTAAAGATGATAAAATGCCATTTTATAAGATTGCATTTTCTCCAAGAGGACTGGCATGCAAAGCTATTAAGCTATTTTATTGTAATAGACTTGAAAACAATAAAAGAAAGACACTTTTAGAATAAAATACCAAGGAAATTGTTACCTCTATTATTCTTATTTTCAAAAATTAAGTTGAATTGTTTCAAATTAAATTGATCTAATGATGATCTAAGCCTAATTATTAGCTATCTCTTTACCCCACCCATGAGCAGAAGTACACTCTGCATGCAGAGATGTTTGCTCTTAAAGAGAGATGGTTACATAAAACAATCCATAAGAATTGGGCATGTCTTTCAAAGACTTCAGTGTAACAAAGACCTATAATAAATTTCAGTAGATTGAACTATATCTGGGAATAACTTAATATATTTAACAAGTTCAAAAATATGTCCTATCTAATATTTATAAGTTTTTTAATAAAAAAGAGAACACTAAGGTTGAGTGAAAAATTACAAGAATATTTTATTTGAGAAACAAACTTTATTTCTGAGCTAGGGGAGTCTAATTTTCAAGACATTAAAATTTTGAATGGGGTCAAGAATCCAGGCAATGACCTAGATGCTCCTGGTGAGTTACTAAAGGTAATATAAAGATATATATTCTTAAAAATTAGAATCTAGTTATTCTGAACATCTAAACAAATTAATTTAATACTTAAATTTATTGCCTCATTTCTATGAAGAGAAATACTTTTTATTACCTAATTTCTTTCTTCTTTTTTTTTTTTTTTGCTGAGGGAGATTCACCCTGAGCTAATATCTGTTGCCCATCTTCCTCTTTTTGCTTGAGGAACATTCGCCCTGAGCTAACATCTGTGCCAGTCTTCCTCTATTTTGCATGTGGGTTGCCGACACAGCCTGGCCACTGATGAGTGGTGTAGATCTGTGTCCGGGAACAAAACCTGGGCTGGTGAAGTGGAGCGCACTGAACTGAACGACTAGGCCATTGGTCCAGCCCCTTTATTACCTAATTTCTATGAAAAGTTCTTCCCCAACACATTTTTAAAGGGCTTACCCTGAAAATATATTTAATAGTTGAATATCTGAAAGAAAAACAGTAGAATCTCACAATGAGATTCAACTCCCTGAAAGTTAAAAAGAGATAAAATCCGTAATGATTCTATAAATACCGAAATTTTATGATAAATAGTTTGTAACATCTTTAAAAATTAAAAACTGAATTAAACACTAAATATAGAGAAATTCATGTCTAAAATAATAGTTTACCTGATCTACTTCTCTAAATACATGAATGTACCACATTTTTCCTATAACGTACTAGATAATTTCACAGCTTACTTGAATGACATTTAGGAAAATTAAAATGAGTGATTTGGATATTGAGAAGTATTTGATGATGGTTTTGCAAGGGAAAGAATAAGAGATTCTGCTGCTCACTTTTATGGCTTCTTATCAACTTCTTTGAGGAATTTGTCAAAAGAAATGTGAACTGCGAGCTTTCTTCTCTTGGTGAAGGAGCCTGTAAGGACTATGCAGCTACAGCTCTGCTCGATTGGGAAGCCATCTCTGAATCCAAATTATCGGCAGACTTTTGAACCTTGATTTTTAAACTTATAATTTTAAATGCTTATTTATGTTATGTATCACTAAATGGAGGCTTTCAGACAAAATCTTCAGTGATGGAAATCTGGTGGTTCTTTTTCATGATTTTGAATTGCATTGTTTTTCCTCGCATTTGAAAACAGAGCCAATCAGCATAGGATTCATCACTTTTGGCATGACTAACCATTTACATTTTGTCCCAATTGTGTTATCTCCCAAACAATGCCTTCATTTTCTATTTTCTGGCCATTTTTATGAAATAAAGCAGAGCACAATAAAACATTATTATGATTGCTCAAACAATCACTGCTGTATAGACAAAAGTGTATTTTATGTGCGAGCACAGCCATGCAGAGCAGGCAGACAGGTAGTTCCACTGTTCAATAGCTTGAAATATTTGTTCACTAGCTGATAAAGGTCATAATTCAGGAAAGGAAAGAAAATTTAAGAGTGTGAGTATATAAGGTATAAAACTGTATGTGGCATGCATGTTGGATGTGTGAAAGATTCCTTTTAGATGATAAAGTATATCCTAAATGCAAGTTGATTTCTATACTAGAAAAGCCTTGGTCAGGGCCTCTCTATTCTTATTTGTGGATACAACTGTATTTATTCTATCACTTGGAGTAGGTTGGTGTTCAGAAAATGTTTATTTAGTGTATGTGTGATTAAATGAAAGAATGAATGACTACTTTGCTGAAATGCCAGGTTATTAGGAAACTCAATTGAGCAAGATAGACAGCCGCGTTAAACATAGAGAATGCAGAGGGTATATTAATAGTGAGCGTGTATAGACAGATGATGGAGGAGTAATACAGCTTTTTCAGGAGAGGATGTGATGCAGCAGAAAGAGCACACTGCAGCAATGAACACTTATGTTCAGATTCTTCTTTTGACATTTCAAGCAGTGAGAATGTCAGACAATTACTTATATTTTCTCATACATAAATCTGAGCCTTAGTTTTCTCATTCATATAATAGGAATAATTATATTTTTCTCATCAGTCTAGTGTATAATATGCTTACAGTGGTTCACACTTGGTAGGCATTCAAAAATTCTAGGTTGTTTCCTTTATTTGAGAATTGTATTTCTTCTTTGCTTATGACATCTGGGACCTAGTGCTCCAAAGTTATACTTTGAGTCCAGAATTTAACATTGGCCCAGTTGCCTGATTCCTTTTTGAAATATGGCCAATGATATTGTCTTGTTAGTGGGAGCTTGATTGAAACAATCCAGGCCACCAACAAACCCCATGGTGGCTATTGCTACATGGCTCACATGAAACTGTGATTGATGAGTAGGGTTTCAGCAGGTGCAAGATTTGGCTACACTATTCTGGCTGGAAATGCACTAGTGCCCTGCTACAGAGTGAACACTAACATTGATTCAAAATGCATTCAAGTTATCACCATGGCTTTTGAAATTCCTGCAGGATATGGGACAGAATTACCACATCTGTGATTCTTTTTTCTTTTTATTGGCTTAATATCTGAAACTGACAATAGTAGTTCTGTAAAAATTTCAGGTATGTAGATGGAAAATCTGTATATCTGGAATTCTCTATTTGTTTTGACTCCTTTAGTTTATGACATTCAGTTCACAGTGCAGGGCACGTTACTTTATGATAGATGATGGAGTGTCAGGATGATAATCGTGAATAATCAATTATTTATAGCTTGTCCACATGACCCAAAAAAATGTGTTTAACTTTGTTGCCTTGTGCTGGCTTGTATTTGTTATTGTTTCTAAAGTTTGTTTGTTTTGAGATTAACTAATGGCATGTTTTAATTTACTCACATCTGAGGCTTTTATTTTATTAGGACTTGAAGCCAACAAGAATGATTTTTGCCTAGTAAATATAACACATTAATTTGTTGTGTAAAAATTACTGAAGCAATATTATGAATACGTAAAATTTTATGATTACCTGTTGTGCCAACAGGGGCAGTTAAATAGTGTTGGACTGCTAAAGAAGAGTCATGGGATCCAAAATGACAACGCATGCAAATCTACAATTTATTGCAGGAAAAATGATAAAATATAGCAACAGCATTTAATTAAGGATATGCATCACATCCAAAGGCTGTTTCACAGTAAGGAGTCAGGAAAGGGCAGGTGCCAGCTCCAACTGCTCTCCTTAATAAAGACCATACTGGATGCACTTTCTCTCTTGTTTACAACCTCGGGAATTCCTCAGGTGAAATCTGAAACCACCTCCCGTACATGGAGGGTAGGGAGAGACCAAAGAAAGAGGCAGATCACTCCAGATTGGTAGGTGGCACTTTTAATAAGCAAGGGAACTTACATCTGAGGCTTGTCCTTGGGTGGCCACAAGATGAGTAGATCTCCACACCCACCTGCCAGAATCTTGAAGATTTATATAGAGGCCTTAACGGGGTTCAGTCACGTATACAGTCCAGATGGTCTCAACAACACATTACTCTCTCAAGTCTGTGTCCTTGAAACAAGCTCCTAGTGTGGGATTAGTGGGTGGAATGTACATTCCAAGGACGGGGGGCGGGGAAAGGAGCCTCTGATTGCCTAGGTCCAGCTCATGGGACAACCAGTGGTCCCATCCTTTCAATGACCTTCTCCAACATCTCTCAGATCAAAATACCGTGGAACAATGGAGCACCAAATAGAGTCGCAGCCCAGATGACTCTGCTGGTCATGCAGGCAGATTTTTGCTACATAACCAGCTCCAACAGCAGTCCCTCTAAGGGTTTCATGGAGACCAAATGCAAATCATCCATCTCACTGTTACCAATCAGCAATACTGACAAGCTGGTACAAACCTCCCCCAAACTCTTAGGACCTATGGTTATAAAGCCACACTCTTAATCAGTACAGTTCATGCCTTAACCAGGTGTCAGTGCTCTGCAGGTACATTTCTTATTTTAGTAACAAGCTCAGGCCAATTCCAGGTCTGCTAGAATTAGCTCTCACAGAATACCTTTTGTGAAACAAGTTTAAGCAAACTTAATTCTAAGTAACGATGGCAAATTGGACAATGTGCATTTACTTTCACTCTTTTCTGAAATCCTGTTAAAACGACAGTAAGGGTAACTTTTAAAAAAGCATGAAATCACGAGGACAAAAACTGGAAGAGGAGACAACAGCAACACAATTCTGGAAACCAGAAAGTGGAGGACAAGAGGTAACTAAGCTAGCAGTCCTAAAAAAGTTAAATCCTAAGGTAATTGCACAGAAAGCCAAGAAGCTACATAGCTTACTTCATAGATCTCCAAAAGGCTTCAATTGTTGCTAAGAGGCACCTCTGGAAATAAGTGTAAAGCAGGCTAAAACCATGAGAATTGGTCAAAATTCTGTTCAAGAACAAGTTAAATCCTCAGATCTCCTACTGCTTCCTGCCTGGCAAAGTAAAATTCTGCAAAAGATGCAGAATTTTATAATCTGAAAGTCAATGTTAGATTGGTATTTTAATCATGAGCCTAAGGTGTCTTCCTTAAACTCAGATAGCTAGTTAGTGACTGAGGGTTCATTAGAACTGGTTTCTGAATTTCTTCCGACCTACATTGAAACCACTTGATAACCCAGAATGATTCTGCAAGGAAATGCTTTGGACCTGTATGTATATATCCTATCAGTAACAGGATGTGCAACTCAAGATTTGCAGCTGGACAGTGTCATGAGATATAATTGGTTAGTGGTTTGTAGAACGCACTAGATGAGATTTAGATAGTAAGAAGGGAAATCATTTAAGTTATTGCAATATTTCAGGAAGGAAGCAAATTAGGTTAGCCCAAACCGTGGTGAAGTTACTGGGAATGGAAAGATAAGGACAAATTTAAAAGACTTAGAAATGTCCTCTCTTCTTAGAGTTGTGTTTGGTGGCACTGAGAAACCTTCCTATTTAGGTGTAAGGAGGGTTTTTTGTCTTTTTATCTTTGTAGTATGAGAGCATTGCACTTTTTGTCTCATCATTTTCATACTTTCCAGATAACAGCTTACTAAAACTTATTCAGGCGCTTATTTTAATTTTATTACTTACGTCAATTAGCATTATTATTATATTATAATTGAATACAGTTTAGCACATGACCCTACTTATATTGGATAATAAATATAATACAATGCAATTCAACAAGTATTTTAGCTACTTGCTATGATTAGTCTACTAGTGACCCTCAAAAATGACTTATACATTATGCACAGAAGAACTTTATGATAGTATGGATCATTTGACTGCTTTTAAGATTAGTATGGATGGACAACTAACCATCTAATATGTCCTCCTAATCTTCCTCAAAGGGGAATAATAAGTTGGAAAGTAAAGAGATGCTATTCACTTTTAAATAGTCCCTGCAAGGTGATTTAACCATGCTTTATAATTCATTATGGTAAAGACAATTGATGAAGCATGAAGCAGTCATGTGTGCAGTTAGTTTTAAAGGAGGTCGTGAGCTGACTCATTCAGGTTTGTGATTCCCTCTGGAACCAGCTTTGAACCAAAGATGTTTTGGGCAATGTATATGTGGACCAACATTGAAACATATTCTCTACTGTTACTTGGATACTTACTGAAGGAAGAAGAAGATGAAATAGGCAATAAAAAGAAGTTTGCAATCTTTAAATGAAAGATGATGGTATAGCTTCTCTTCCTTAAGGTAAAGGGTAGTATTTTAGGGTGCCATTCTTTATGAGGAATTTAAAATTTTATTTACAAAAACAGATAAAATATGGTGAATTCTTAATTGAGAATATTTTAACATAACCAAAAGTTTATTTGTACAGACTATCTGAGATCATTTGTTAAGAATTATATGTTACAGATATAGGATTGCTTTTCTTTGATTGTGGCAAAATAATTTTCTTAGTCTGTTTTCTCTCAAGTTCCAAGTGATTGTATTCTATAATTTTATTTTATTTTTTTTAGTATTTGTCCTTAGTTCATATTCTTGCTTAATTTCTCAGATGTTCTGCTGAAGTTCCACTACTATTGCTGTCTTGCTAGGATACTCAAGCTTTTTATTTCCTCTCTTATATTTCAACTTTAGGTGTAATTTGTAGCTTTGCTTACATGGATGGATCTCCATGGTAAGCTCCATTCTCTTTAAAAGCCTAAAATATGTCTCTTTACCTCTTAATTCTTGGTCTGTTTTCTCTAAAACCTTCCCAAAAGGAAAACAAAACAAAATAAAAATAGCACAGCTTATTTTATTCTAAAAAGTGAACTGGCTTATCTGTCTTTCTAATGACCACAGGTATATTTTTGGCCATCTATTACTTTAATATAGGTCTTATTTGTATACAGATAACCACTTCTTAATATCCTATCCACCTTCCTCTGCTTGTCATCTTGGAAATAACTATTGATAAACATTCTCTACTTAGGCTACAATTACTTACATTTTTAATAGATAAGCATAATAGGAAGCATATATTTCCAGTTTATCTTCAAGAACCATGGGGTTTTAGCGCTGCATTGATTTTCAGAAATTACCTAATAATTTAACATCTTCATTTTAGAAATGAGAAAATGAGGACCTAGGGAAATTTGGAATTTTAGCCAGATTTCCCCAGCTCAGTGTAGCAATTCTAATTTATTTTTTAGCTTACTGGTGACTACATTGTTGGAAGAGAATAAAAAGTTGTGGTTAAAAAAAACTACATAGGTTGCAGGCATTATGGCTTATTCTTGCCATACCTCAATTCTATTTGCCAGACAGTGGACTATTTGCTAATATATTGTCGGTGGGAACCCCAGAGGAAATCTTGATGGAGTTCACACTACTTCCACAAATTTATGGCTGCAGTGAATCACAGATTGAAGTAGTTTTCTACGTGTCAACCTGGATCTTACTGTTTTAGGCCGTCTATGATCACTATTAAAGTAAGCATCATGAGGTGGAGTCCTTAACAATCATACACATTTTCTCCACCCTTTCAGATGGTGGGTATTGGGATTCATGCTTGATGAATCTTTCAGAGTTTACCCAGAAAGACAAGTTTACCATCCAGAAGGCACTCACTCTAATGGTCATCGACAAAGATGTTTATCAGACTAAGTAATCAGTTGGCATTCAAATTTATCTCTGAAATACGTTGCTGCTGCAGTACTGTGAGTACAGTGTTAGGTCAACTAGGCACCCTTACAGTAAAGCAGGTTAGATTAGTCTAGCAGGGCAGGCTGACTATTGTTCTCCATTCCATTCTTTTCTAGGTGCTTGACGATTGATTGGTAATTATTTTTTCTAGTCCTTTTTACAGGTTTGGAAGTTAAGATAGATGTCTCCATTTCCTAGGTTCATTCCTTATCTTCTTTAAAATATAGATACTTATTAGTAATTATTTCCTCTTTTTTGTTTTAACTCTTTACCAGTTACCATAAAGTCTCTAAACTGGTGGATGCAGGCTATGTAGTAATTTTAGATGTTCTTAAATCAATAAATGACCTACAATAATTTTAAGAGTTCTAAACTTTTCCCTTAAGGGCCCATATACTGAAATTTGTCCTGAATTTGGCCCCAAGGCTCAGCTGATCGTAACCTCATCATGTAGCCACAATTGAGCATAGAGTTCTATCTGGAAATCCCTTTCTCATCTAGTAAGGCTAGGTGGGAACAACAGAATTTCCACAGTTCCCCTCCAGCTTTCCAAGGTTTACCCTCCCTCCTTACCTCTCTGCCCCTCTTCCATGAATAGGATCAAGATATAGAGAAGCCAGGGCTGGTTAGAGTAGAATCAGAATTACGTGAAACCTGGTTCAAACTATAGTTGGAAGTGAACTTGCCATTTAACTTTAACTGAAAAATACGCATCACTACCGGAGAGTCAAAGGATATCATTTTTGTGGCTTCCTATCGTGCAAGTGCTTACCAGGGGATATAGGTAATATGCTGTAAGGATCGCAGTATATAAAATTATTTCTGGGGGGAGAGTATTCATCTATCATCCATTCCTTTGTTACACTCCTCAAATATACACACACGTGCACATACACTCACTCACAACAGACACACACACATACAAACCCCCACCATAAAACTTTTCCCAAAATACATTTGCTTTGTGAAGAAATATCTGACCAGCTGGGTTTCCTGTATAATTTATTTTCTAGCAATAACTTTAGCATTAGGGATATATAATTAATTCCTTCAGGCTACTGAAATAGACTTGAGTATTCATTTACTGTCATCCTAACAATTTAAAAAATAACAAAGAATGCACCTCCTTTAGTTTCAGATGTCCTTTCTTTGAGTAATTTAGTCCTAGAAGCAATGTTAGTTGCATAGTTGCTGCATGGGATATCTGTATTTAAATTCCTAACTTTAGGTACTTATAGCCATGTAAAACTAATATGCCTTTGTATTCAATGGCTTTTTAGCACTTACTATGTAAAAAGCTTGAAAAGTAATCTGTTAAAGAAGGAATTATTTGTATGCACTCATTTTCTCAAGTTACTACTAATAAAGAATAACAATGTTATTGCTCTCATTGGACCCATTCCCAGGATTACCCCGAAACCAATTAGAGGAGGCTTCTCAAGTGTATACTGCCTTCCTTTCACTGCCACATGGGAAAAACTCTGAAACCCAAGCAGACAACGGGTCTAGCAACTATATTGCTGCATTCTCCTGTGTGAATAAGGGAAACCTAAATGTTGTGGATTGAAAGATGATAAAATTACATATTTCCAAGATATTTTTGAAAGAAGTTACCTAATTTCCCATTTTAGAAAAAATGAATAAGATCAAAATGGTTACGCACAGCGGATAGAAACTATTATTTCTTAGATCATTTGTTAAAGTGTACAGGAGTCATCAAAAGTGTTAAGCTAGAGTAAATAGACTTTTAATCATCTTAGTTTTTGGTCTTGGCACACACAGCTTGTCAGATACTAGTCAGACTATAAAAGTTTGTGGAGTGAATGCATCAATGTGCAAAATTAAATCTTCCCACTCTCACATGGCTCTATAACTATGTAGCCAATTCCATCTCTCTGTAAGTGGGGGGTTTTCTAAAGAGAATCTAAATAAATTAGAGAGACATAGTGCATTCATAAGCCTAAATATTCAGCATTAGAAAGATGCCAATTGTGTTCCCTTTCAGCACTCCTTTCAACATCATACTGGAAGTTCTAGCTAATGCAGTAAGACAAGAAAAGATACAGATTAGGAAGGAAGACATAAAACTGTTTTCACAGATGACATGATTTTCTATTTTATAAAATCTAAAAGCATTGACCAAAACCTCTTAGAACTAATAAGCAGTTAAAGCAAGGTTTTGGGAGACCAGCTTAATACAAAAGTCAATCACTTTCCTATATACCTGCAGTGAACAAGTGAAATTTGAAATTAAAAACAAAATATCATTTACATTAGCACCCTCAAAAATGAAATATCTAGGTATAAATCTAACAAAATGTGTACAAGATCTATATGAGGAAAACTACAAAATGCTGTTGAATGAAATCAAAGAAAAAATAAATAAATGGAGAGATATTCCATGTTCATGGATAGGAAGGCCTGATATTGTAAAGATGCCAGTTCTACTAAACTTGATTTATAGATTCAATGCAATTCCAATCAAAATTACAGCAAGTTATTTTGTAGATATCAACAAACTGACTCTAAAGTTTAAATGGAGAGACAAAAGACCCAGAACAGTCACTATAATACTGAGAGAGAAGAACAAAGTTGGAGGACTGACACTACCTGACTTTAAGACATATTATTAAGCTTTAATAATCAAGACAGTGTGGTGTTAGCAAAAGAATAGACAAATAGATTAATGGAACAGAATAGAAAGCCCAGAAATAGACCCACATAAATATAGTCACTGCTCTTTGGCGAAGGAGTAAAGGAAACAAAATGGAGCAAAGATAGTATTTTCAACAAATGGTGCTGGAACAATTAGACATCCAATACAAAAAAATGAATCTAGACACAGACCTTATAACCTTCACAAAAATTAACTCAAAATGGATCACAGACCTAAATGTAAAACACAAAACTATAAAACTCCCAGAAGTTAACATAGGAGAAAACATAGATGACCTCTGGTGTGGTGATGACTTTTTAGATACAACACCAAAGGCATGAACAATGAAAGAAATAATCCATAAGCTGGACTTCATTAAAATTAAAAACATCTACTCTAAGAAAGGCAGTTTCAAGAGAATGACAAGACAAGCCACAGATTGGGAGAAAATATTTGCAAAAGACACATCTGATAAACAAGAGTTATCTAAAATATACAAAAAATTCTTAAAACTCAACCATAAGAAAACAAAAAACTTGATTAAAAAATGTACCAAAGACCTTAATAGACAGCTCACCAAAGAAGATTTACAGATGGCAAATAAGCATATAAAAAGATACTCCACATCATATTTCATCATGGAAATGCAAATTAAAATAACAATGAGATAGCACTACATGTCTATTAGAATGGCCAAAATTGGGAACACTGAAAACACGAAATGCTGGTGAGGATGTGAAACAGCAGGAATTTTCAGTCATTACTGGTGGGAATGCAAAATGGTAAAACCACTTTGGGAGAAAATTTGGCAGTTTCTTACAAACCTAAACATATTCTTACCATATGATCCAGTAATCACTCCACTTGGTATTTACCCAAAGGAGTCGAAAGCTTCTATGCACACAAAAACCTGTATCTAGATGTTTATAGCAGCTTTATTCATAACTGCCAAAACTTGGAAGCAACTGAGATGTCCTTCAGTGGGTAAATGGATAAATAAACTGTGGTACATCCAGACAATGGAATATTTTTCAGCACTAAAAAGAAATGAGCTATCAAGCCATGAAAAGACATGGAGGAAACTTGAAAGCACATTGCTAAGTGAAAGAAGCCAATCTGAGAGAGCCTACATACTGTGTGATTCTAACTATATGACATTCTGGAAAAGGCAAAACTATGAGGCCATAAAAAGATCAGTGGTTGCCAGGGGTTAGGTGGGAGGAGGGATGAAAAGGCAGAGCACGGGATCTTTAGAGCAGTGAAAATATTCCATTTTATATCATAATGATTCATATATGTCATTATACGTTTGTTCAGATCTGTAGAACGTGTAACATCAAGAGTGAACTATAATGTAAACTATGGATTTTAGATGATTATGATGTGTCAATGTGGATTCATCAGCTATAGCAAATGTACTACTCTGGTGGGGGATGTTGATAATCTCAATTATCATGGGAGAGGCTAAACATGTGTGGGGGCAAAGGGTATAGGGGAAATGTCTGTACCTTCCCCTCAATTTTGCTATGAACCTAAAACTGCTCTAAAAAATTAAAGTTTTAATTAATAACAACAATTAATCTTAAAATTTATCTATGAATTCAGTGCAATAGAATTAAAATTACAATATGTTTTGCATGAGTGTGTATAAGTAGTATAGCAGAAACTGTGCACATCTACATTTCCCAGCTTCCCATACAGTTAGTTTGGCCAGGTGATTAGCACTAGCCAATAGAACATGAGAGGAAATGATATGCATCAAGGTGACCTTGAAGCCCTGAGATGGCCATAAGACCACAAATGAAGTAGCCTAGACCCCTGATTTACCACTTGGAGGAAAAGCCACTTTTTTTTGAAGCCACTACAATCTTGTCGGGATTTTTTGCTTAAAGAGCATAGCCTCCCCTATCCAGATAAACAAAACTAGTACTAAAAATTTATACAAAGCAGTAACATGCCAAGAATAGGCAGCTAATTTTGAAGACAACAAAATATAAGGTCAGAAAACAAATAGATGAACGGAATTGAAAAGACGTTCAAAAAATAACACACGCATACCTGAAAACTTAGTAGATGATATAGGTAGCATTACAAATTAGTGAAGGAATGCTAAATCATTGGCTACACATATGAAAAAAGTAAAATTGCATACTTACCTCATACCTTATGCAGATATTATTTATAGATAGATTAAAAACCAAACTGAATAAAGCAAGCATTTTTAACATTTAGAAGAAAATTTAGAGAAGGGATTTCTTTCTTAAGACAAAAAAATATGTAAGCCATAAAGAAAAGAAGGGATAAAAATGAATACAGTGAAGTTTTAAATGTCTGTGCATTAAGAGAACCCATAGACAAAGTGGAAAAAAAAAATTACAGCCTGAGAAAAGGTTTTGCAATACACATAATCAATAAAGCATTAATATGTGACATATATATATCTATTGAATTCCTTCAACAGATAAGAAAATACAAATTAAAAAAATAATAAAATGAGATACCAGTTCATACCATGAGATTGACAAAATTATAAAGGCTAAATAATGTACGTATTAGTGAGGATGAAGAGGAACAGAAACTTCCATAAGAGGATGATGGCATTTAAACTAGTATTGTTACCTTGGATAGCAATTTGCTTAATTTGATGATGTCATAAGTTTTGACCCAGCAATTCTCCTTCTAGCTAAATACTCTAAAGAAATTCTTACACCTGTGACAGGAGAGACTGCATAAAGATATTCATAGCAGTATTGATTGCAATGGCAAAAGAACAGAAAAAATTCAAATGCTCAGTGAAAGTGTAAAACAAAAACTACATGTATCAACACAATTAAATTTAAAAAATAATAATGTTGAAATTTTAAAAAGCGACTTGCACAAGGTAATACAATGTACGGTACCATTTATATAAAATTTAGAGACATACAAAAAATGCTAAGTAGTAAATTATAAACTTGAATGCATATGTGTGGAGGGTGGGGGGTGTGTGAATGTGGATGTGGGTGGGTGTAAATAAGATGTTTATAAGATGTTGATAAATATTAAATTCAAGATAATGAATAATATGCAGGGAGGGAATTATATACAGGGACCTTCTATTGAGCTTGCAGTGGTTTATTTATGAAGTTGGGTAGTGGGTTGATTTGCAAACGTTTACTTCTTAAGCTGTGGGGAGGATGCACTGGTGTTTGATACATTATTCTGTATATGTCTTTTGCTTCTCTTAAAGTACTTGATAAAAAAATGAGAATTTCAATTGAGTAATGGAAATTTAAAACAACTGGAGCCTTCCATTTCCAAGAAGGATGAAATAGCTCATGGGAGGCCAAGACTTTCTCGAAAAACAAATAGAGAAACCAACTAAGGACAAAAATGATGTATTTAAAGGCGTTAGAGAGCAATGGAAGCAATGAGAACTAAAAAAAGTAAAATTACAGACGAGAGAATCTTTCATAATTGAGCTGAGGATCTGCAGTGGCCCCTGGGGGCAGTTACTGAATCTGTACACAGGCTACAAATTACAAATATGGACTATGCTCAAACTGAAGGTCACTGCTAGAAACAAAGAATCTAGCAGAAGTTTTTACAACCTCATAGGGCTAAAGTAACAAAAATGAAACTTAAGGAGTCCTAAACACATGTACAATTTCCAGCTCTGACGTTTGCTGAATTCTGAAGCTGCACAATCTTTGAGCAAAAACTTTGTAAAAGCAGAATGAGTTCCTTGCATTCATGTGTATTTGGGGAATGAAGACCCGTCAAGGGTGGAGGCAAGGCGTGGTGCATGAGAACAGCGGGTGAGAGCTGAAAATACTTGAGGGAGTGGCAAATTGACTCTGATGATCTCCTCAACATCTTTATCCCTAGGGTCACTTAAAAATCCTGATATACATACTTAGAGGCTGATAATCCAGGTTTGACCCTTGAGGGAGGACCACTGCTATGGGACAGAAAAACAAAAAACAAAAAAACCAGCGCTTTTGACAGTGGAGCAGGGCTGGCATTATTTAATCAAGGACTTGAGGGGCCTCAAAACAACATGCAGTCTTCTCCTTAAGACATTTGTCAAAATCTGAAGCTGTGCAAGGCAGGAGCTGAAACGCTAGGTCATAAAAGTCTTTAAAAAAAAAAGGTGGAATTTCAGTGCTGCGGAGACAAAGATTCACAACGATTTTCAAGGAGAGTCATGAAGGGCTACCCTGTTGGAGCATAGGAAACCGGAGGTAGCTTGAGTCTTACTGAAGTAGCCTCCTCACCTTGACATACCTCCCTCCATGACTGCTTTAAGGTTATCAGCATCATGCCACATCCACTCCACTCAATCTGCCTAGCAAAAGAAAGAATAAACTTTCTCAGATTGAAGATATCATCATCTGGAGGCTTCACATTTTTTTTTTTTTAAATATGCAATGTCTAGCATTCAAACAAAAAATACTGGGCATGGAAAGAAAAGATAGAACCATGAAATTGATTATAAAAAGAAACAGACAATAGATAAGTGAATTGTTTGTGTTGGCAGATACTCACTTGAAAATAACTTATTATGTACCAGATAACAGAAGTAAATAGGAGGAAAATGAAAAGATGGAAAACTGTAATTTGAAACAGGAATTTGTAAATAAAATCAAACAGAAAGTCTACAACTAAAAACTGACATTACAAACTCGATGGATAGATTTAACAACAAGCAACAGGAGATAGGATCACAGAACTTGAGACAGGACACTAGAAAATATCCAAACAGAATAACAGATAAAATATCATGGATAAAAAGAAAAGACAATTCTGGGATATGGAGACAAAACAAAACAAAACAAAACAATTTAACTAGGGCAAAGAATTAGTGGGGTTTTTTCGTTGTTGTTGAGTGCTTTACTCCAGTGCTTCACTGAGATGTGAGGATGTTCTGATCAGACTAATGATTTGAAGTCTGATGCACTTCAAATATTTTTCCACCATTTATTCAGAAGAGAGACTGACATCAGAAAAAGGCAAAAATGAAGATCACTGCTCAGCTTTTCCTCTCTTGCAATGAACAATTCAGCTCTGGTTCCAAATATGCATTCTTCACTCAACCCTATAAATGCCCTCACTTTCCTTAGAAGGATATTCAGCAGACCCTGTTGTTACTCGAGCATGACTTTTATGGTCTCCTTGCTTATCCAAGGAGCTTATCAAAATGTTCATTCCAATCACATGGAGCGTTCTTTTGGAGAGGAGTTCTGAAAAACTAGAATTTTCTTCACCTTATTAAATTTCTAGTAAATTTGGGAGTTTTTTTTAAATAAATTGATGGATGTTGCTTGCCTGGCTGTATCATCACCTCTTAGTCCAGTTTCTCTTGAACTTAGTGATATATGGTCAAGCCACATAAAAATTATATGGAACCTTAGCAGAAATAACTAAAATGATCAAAGTCAGAAAGTCTTTGAAAGCATCTGGAAGATATTGCTTTAAGCAGTAGAGAATTGTAAGATTTTCAAAATCTAATGCTCCAAATAGAGATAAAGTGAACAACATGAAATAAATATTAACAAGAAATAGACGTATCTTGAAAATGTGTAAGAAAAGACAAAAATGTGTTGGAATCAATATTTCCTAATACGAGATGGAGTTTACCAACAGGAAAAAAAAAAGCTTGTAAAATACTGCTGGAAATGAGTGTATGTCACATTCTCTGGCAGTTTAGTTCTCTTTTTGTTTTCCTCTGCTTGTAATCCCTTTTTTGAGTTTTCTATTCCTTTATGTACAATTCCAATTCCAGTGTACATAGCCTGGTATCTGTGCTGAACATAAAGGATTTGATTGATCATGGGGACACCTTTGTCTGTGGCCATTGTCACAGTGTTTAACACCTGCTTTCTTTTTCATTTTCTTGAAAATTATGCTTCTAGGCTCCTAAGAATTTGCTCAAAGGAGAAAAAATAAAAGCAAGTGAACTCATAAGGTGGTCCAAACACATGTCACCTGAGGGGGCATTCAGGATTTATTCATATTTATTTCTTGAAAGAAGTTCCTGGTCCTGCCCACTGGACTGTCTGTGAATATTATAAAATTGGAAAATTCTATAGTGGTAAGAAATAGCTTCATGTTTTTTGTTCAATCTTTTCTCTGATAACATCTGAGTCCTAACACTTTAAGTGTGAATCACGTTGAGTGAAAAATGAAATCGGTATCCAGGGAAGGGGCAAAAGAGCAAACTTGCTTTATGACATTAGACAAGTTTGGTTCTAATACATCCATGTTTTTGCACACATGCTAAGAGTGATTTTCTCTGTTGAAACTCAAAATTTAGGAGGATTTTTATTCTAAAGCAGTAAAGTGATACAATTGATGTTAAAGAAAAAGAACTCATCAGTTTGAATGTCTTTTTCTAAATTTGGCAATCTGAAACACTTAGGGAATGTCTACAGCTATAAACACCAGAAATACAGTCAACAGTGGCTTAAACAGAAACTCGTATTAAGCAATCCAGGACTGGCATGATGGCTCAACAACGTTAGAAGGAACCAGGCACCTTCTGTCTCCCGATCAGCCGTTGTTATGATTATAGGGAAAGAAAACCTTTTTTTTTTTCCTTCTGCTACTTAGCATGGTGTTCTGTTCTTCACCTATGTAGCTTTGGGGTTAACATACCCAAAGACAGTTTGTCAATTGTTATCACTTTCGTTTCCCCAGAAATCCAACTTTCATTTAATTTCAGTGAGTTTTATTAGCAATGAAAGAAGGGAGGAAAAAAGATGTAGGTTATGAGTATATGGTCCCCCTGTGGCCTTCATCATTATGATTGCAAGATGATTCCTGTGTCTCCAGGTTTCAGTTCTCTTTTGCAGACTGTAATAGAAGAGGGAAGATGGAAGAAGCTAAAAAGCAAAAGAGAAAAGAGGATATGCTTCACAAAAAGCTTGCTCAACTCCTCCTCTCACATACAGCCCGTGTTTTCTACTTACATAGCATTGGCCAAAGCTGGATCACGTTTCTAAATCTTGCCTGTGTAGTAGAGACACTTAAGGGAGAAGAGAGTATTAGATGGCTTTTGGGTGGTCAGTTTATAATGTCCACCACAATTATTTCCAACTCTTTCTTGATTTTTTAAAATCATTACAAAAATAATACATAAGAATTACAATTGGTGAGTATGATGAATAAATAAAATAACAAAGTAACAGGTAGAGAATGTGATCTGTGAATATAACTGAAATAAAACAAATAATACAAGTATTTAACCTATAAAAATAAGATGAGCTATTGAGCCAGTTTGCGCCTATATCATCAAAAAAACCTTGTCTGGTAATCATTTTGCAATTTGTATATGTATCAAATCAACATGTTGTACACCTTAAATTTACACAGTGCTATGTGTCAATTATGTCTCAATGAAGCTGGAAAAAACATAACCTTGTCCTCTCATCCTCAAAACAAACTCACCTTCACTTCCCAAAGTGAAGAGAGGGGACAAGAAAAGCAGCATAATTGAGGAATTATTTTGTGTCATTTAAATTCAATTTAGCATCTTATCGTGCTGATATTTTACTTTGATCATGTGCTTGTAATCAACATCTCTTTTTCTCCTTCCTCATACTAATCAAACACTCTGAAATTAAATTAAACTTGGGGCTTTGGGTAGATGAATGCAATGACCATTGACAAACTCTCCTCGGGAATGTTAATCTATCTAGGTACAGAGCAACACGCTAAGCAGAAAAAAAAGAAATGTTTTTGATCCTCATGGATATTTTAAAAAATCTAAAAAAAATGGGCCCTGAGATTAAGCGAAAGAAGACTTCTAGGTCAAGGTAAGTGCTTCACTCCTTATCTGTATTAGGTGGAATTATTATTTCCTTTTAAGTGGAATCAAATCTTACCAGATTAACTATAAGCTTTATAGTGGAACCTCAGTAAGGGACGTAGAAATATCATTATTAAAGTTGATTAAAAAGAATGCATAATAAGTTAAAGATTTACTAAAGTACTTTAGAGAATTACTTCAAAAATTATATTTGAGTGATAAATATGGGTAGAAAAGGAATAAAAACCTCAATATCTTACTTGGTGGAACTTGAAAAAGTTAAGCTATATTATGGAGCTTGGCTTCAGTGAAATATTTACATCAACTTCAGTAATAAGATAGCTGTCAATTTTAATAAGAAAGTAGTAATGTAACATAAGTAAAATAATACAAAATTCCCGTCATGCCTTAGGATTTAACCAAAAGACCTTTCCTGAAACATTGAAACAGTTTAAAACGAACCCTCTAAATTATCTAAAATAAAGTTCTAAATCACTCTCCTCTGCCGTGAGAAAATATACTATAGAAAAGAGAATTGTTGATTATGGAATTTTTGCAGCAAAAATGCTGGTTGGGGGATGTTGTCAATATTTAAATCACAACCAGGAGTCATTAAGTCAAAGTCTTTCAGAATCCTCCAGTTGTAATTCAAATAATGTAGCCATTCTGATTGTGGTTTGTCCTATGTCTTAGTCTGTTTGGACTGCTATATACAAAAAGACCATAGACTGAGAGGCTTATAAACAACAGAAATTTATTTCTCACAGTTCTCAAGATCAAGGTGCCAACAGATTCAGTGTCTGGTGAGAACCTGCTTCCTGGTTCATGGATAGCTGTGCTCTCTCTATGTCCTCACAAGGTGGAAGGTGTGAGGGAGCTCCCAGGGGTCTCATCTTATAAGGGCACTAATCCAATTCATGAGGGATCCACTCTCATAACCTAATCAACTCACAAAGGCCCCACTCCAAATACCATTACTAATAGACTTAGGAGCCAAGAGATGAAGAAGTGAAGAAGGTGAGCCGGACTGGGTGAAACTATATGAAGCCTCTTTTACTTTAATGACCGTTAGGAGTCCCTAAAGCAAATTCAGTTCTACAAGAAATGGCCTTTGCTAACGGGGCTTCTGACCAGTGTTGTCTCTCTGATTATCAGATCATCTTCCCAACTGGTTTCTAAGAATTGTATTTGAGATTCTACATCAGCAAGTTTTTTTTTTTAATATAGGAAAACTAAATTTTATGTGTACTCTGTCACCCTTCAAGCTCTATGTGACTTGAGATTCACAAGAACTGATTATACTTGAAATTGGCTTGACATTTTTCAAAATCAGTATCAGTGACAGTAGAGTTTACATAAAAGTGTGGATAGAATGGGTTCTTATATTACAGATAGGAATTAGATTTCCGACAGGAATCTGTAATTCTGTCTTGTCTTTGTTTTAGTATGCATGGGTTTGCTGCTTTCCTTTAAAGATATCATTTATTTTTGTGACTAGCTAAAAGAAGAACATAGAAAACAATTCACTTATTTTTTTTTCCTGAAAGAGTTGCATTAGTATCTGGAAAACCCAAATGTATTAATATCTTTGGAAATTAGATTTACCTATAGAGATACTAGTTTGGTGTTTAGGGTAGTAAAAAGAAATGATACTAGTTTTGTAGCTTGGCTCACTTGGGTAGTCATCCTATGTCCAAAACTTATTTTACGTGTGACCTTGGGCATTTCTGAATCTTAATTTCATCTTCTATAAAATAATATTAGTAATTCCCAAATTACAGAGCTACTGTGATGATCAAAGATAGCACATGTAAACCCAAATTTTGCCTAGCACCTAACATATAATATGTATTCAAAAAAGGTTAACTCTTATTATTATTAGAAACAACAATAGATTTTTTAAGACAAAGATTTCAGTAAATTTAATACGAGTTTTAAGTCATATTGACATGCATACATGCATTTAGCCAGTCTTTTTCCTGATGCCCCTTTTCAATAATTTATATAGTGTTCCTTCTGTATTATGAAACATGAGATTGCATTTGAGGCAATGTTTTGGCAATAAATTAATTTCTTTATATTTTTAATGGACACTACTACCTTTAATTGCATAGAATATCTTCATGCATAGATAGAATCCAATACGACAAATTTCATTGATGAAGATCTTAGGGCTGAAAATTGAAGCAATTGGTAGAATCTGGTATGATTAATGACAATAATTGACCTAATTCCAAACTTTGTCTGTTGTTCAGTCTTCTATGAACTCATTCCTTCCACTCCAAACTTATCTTCTACTAATCCACTTCTCTTTATGTAGGCTGAATTTACCTTCTGACATCATAAATTATTTTTATTCACTCAGGATATAAAGCATTTCCACCCCACTCAATATAGTCACATTTCATTTATTCTAAAAGACTTTTCTCAGAGTCACCTATTGCAGGAAGCCTTCCCAGAATCCCTTCTAGAAGTACTTGCTCTTCCTCTAATTCTCCTTGTTGTTTTTTTTGTGTGTGTGTGAGGAAGATCAGCCCTGAGCTATCATCCATGCCAATCCTCCTCTTTTTGCTGAGGAAGACTGGCTCTGCGCTAACATCTGTGCCCATCTGCCTCTACTTTATATGGGACGCTGCCACAGAATGGCCTGACAGGCTGTGCGTTGGTGCACGCCCAGGATCCCGGGCCACCAGCAGCAGAGTGTGCCCACTTAACCGCTACGCAATGGGCCTGGCCCCCCCTTGTTATTTTTCTGTAGAGGTTTACAGTATCTATCTTCCTGCATTGTAATATAATCCTATTCCCCATGTCACATCTTTCCTATTATATTAAAAGCTCCTTAAGAGTGGGATCCATGCTGGATTAATCTTTGCGTCCCTGCTGTGGTGAGCAGAAGGCTTTACACCTACTAGGCACACCATATATATTTGCTGAATTGGTCATAGTTCAGGTTTTTCAGTTCAGGAGATAAGTATCAAAATATTGTACTAAATGATGTGATGAGATGGATAACAGTATACTCAGTATTCTATAAAGACCCAGCCTCTAACTTCTTATTAATATGAATTTTTAATGGAGCATACCCATATCCATAACAGTTTATCTTTAAAACTAACTCTTCATTTTCCTCTATAAATAATATTGAAGAATTGAAGTTTACAATTAAACCTTAATTCCAATCAATATGTTCCATAAATGGAATACAAAAATAGAGCTCCATTTATAAAAAGCTTTTTATAAAAGGTCTGATACCAATGCAAAGAACTTTAAATGTATCTTCGTACTTGTAATTGCCAATAAAGTCTAATCAGCTTTTTCACGGGTGCAGCAAAGCATTATTATTTCCAATCACTTAAACCTTATTTAAAACATGGTAGTTGAAAAAGATTTTAAATGCTTGTCAAACTGGCCAGAATCCTAATGCTAAGTAATCCCACCTCTCATTTACAGTGGGCTTTTTGGTGGATTCCTAAATCTCATTGAATTACAGTTCATTTGAAAATGAGGATAAGAGCACATGGCCTGCCTACTCTGGGGGTTGCTGAGAAGATCAACTGTGATTATATAAGCAAAGGAACTTTTAATCTCTGAATTGCATATAAAATATAACTACCATAGTTGATTATAATACTTGTTTACAGTCTTTAAAAAAAATGCTTTCTATCAGTGTGGGAAGGGTCCAAAGGCAGCTGGACACCTCCTTTGTGTTCCCAAGAAGAACACTGTGCTCGATAAAGAACATGCTGGCAAGCTCACAAATCGCATTGCATGCAAAGAGCTCAGAGCTCAGCCAGTACACACATCTCTGCTCCCTCTGTATCCGGCACATGCAGATGTTTCTTGAGACTGCTTAGCTATGTGTGCTTCTATGGCCCTTGGGCACTCCACCAGCTGTCTGCATTTCAGACCCTATGAGGTTAGGGTTGGAGTCCTTCTATGTAGTACAAAGTGGGCCATGTGCAGCCGCACTGCCCACGTTGGCTGCAGAGTGGACCCTCCAGCCATGAGGGACCAACTCTGCCAAGGGCTGGATCCCGTGTACTCTCTCTCTCCTCTTGCTGTAAATAAATACTGTACCGTTTGAGTCTGGTGTGCATATTGTCTGTCCTCATGGACCTCGAATCATGCGCTGGTCTCTTCCCTGGGTGGCACTTACCTGCCTTTCAACTTTGGCCACACTCACGTTACATTCTATCCTGGGTTACGGCCTGACCGCTTAACGAAACTGTCATTTTAAGTTTTATTATCATACCGGAGGTGTTTTTGTACAATCTGTGTTACAACTTCTCCATGTTGTTGCGGATAAAGATGGTATTTGTAGTTTCTTCTACAGAAAAATAAAATAAAACATATCTCGTAACAATGAAAATCAGCTTTTGCGGTTTTGCATTAATTCCTATTTATGGAATGAAAAATAAAAAGCAATTCCGCCTCGGAAAGCAGAGTTGGCTTTGTGAAAAGAGATTTGGTGTGGCAAATCAAATAAAGTGCACAAGTCTGTGTGGAGGAATGTTCAAGATAGAAGATTTGTTTAGTGTTCAGGAATATATCTATATTTCTGAATTTTGCATGTGTAATGAGCAACATACTAGTAAAAGAAAATAAGATGGAGGTCATGGGGACTGAAAACTTGGAGGAATATGAAATGACCCATGACCCCCTTTGCTTTCTCCCTTACTTTCCATGCCTCCCTCCACTGTTTAAAAGTGTTATCTATGTGCACTAACACGGGTACAAAGACATACACAACCACCCCTCTATTTGATTTTCACCTTTGACACAGCTATAAGCTGACATGGATATGTATTAACAGCTATGACTAGAGGTGACTGGCAGAATCTTTCAATACAATGAAATGAGAAAGCTTTTTTTGAATTTTTAAAAATCCATTGGTATTTGCTTTTCTACGTTTTCAATTTATTAAGAGATATGTGAGTAGTTTGTTTCCCTATTTGGCATAGGCATGTCTCTCGAGTTTGTCTATGTATGTAGATTGAGAATATGCAAGATAGTTCAGGAAATGTAGAAACTGTACCAAGAAGAAGAAGGACTAATGGAATAATGAACACCAGTGTTCACACTCAATAGCCTGGTATAGAGAGTCCAAAAGCATGTCTGAAAGTAGTGGATTACCCAACAGTCTCAAAAGGAGAAGTGACTATTGAGCAGACATCTCTCATCTTATGGGAGAGCAAAACTCAGGATAACAACAATAATTATGGTATTCTGATAATGAGGCATAATACTGTAAATAGTAAACCCAGGAGGATTTTGGGTGCCAAGGGATTATTGATAATGGAGATTTAAAAAGGAAGCCGTGTGGGGAAAAGTTAAGGGTGAGAAAGCAGAAATGAAAAGAATGTATCTCTGCATTGTAAGTATGTCAGATTTTCACTGGTTTATTCAATCTTGATCAACCTATGACAATAACTGGGTTTCTTTTAGAGGCTAGGGTTTCACTCAAATGGTAATAAAGTAAAAGTAGTTCTTTCTCCTTTATTTCCTCTCCCAATCGGGGAAGAAAATCGATTGTATATGAGATGACTGGGAAAGAGTTATTTCCTAGAATTTTATTGGGAGCTGGTGATTTGAGGTCTTGAGGTGGTGTATTTTTAGGTGCAAGATTATTGGCCAGAGTTCCAAGTAGACAGTCAACAATTTGTTCAATAATGTCCACTAAAACTTAAGCCATTCTGCAAGTTAGTTGACTTGCGACTTACTGCTTCACAGCTTTCTCACAAATTGCTTGAAGTTGAAACTTGATATTTTTTTTTGATGATCACTATATTTCAGGTGAACCAGTGCTGCTTTGTGGTGTTCAGCTATTTTTATATAAGCATTGTGCAAATGTTGCTAGGTGGGATATTTTCTAAGGTCTTGGGGTATCTTATCCATTCAACATATATCTACAACTCAGCCAACAGAGCAAATACCAGTATCATGAGGGATAATTTTTTTTAGTACTGTTGCTTGTCTCATTGCAAAATCCAAGTACATCAGATAAATAAATAACTGTGTAAAGTCAATATTAAATTCTGAAATCATATTGAAATATATCAGTTTAAGAGCCTTGCATGATTTTTCAATTCCCTGTCTTTTCACTGTATTGTACCTGGCTGAGGCGTTTGGAATACTCAATATCTGCCTAATAGGTGCTTTGTTTATTGGTTACCTGATAACTCCTAGAGGTTTGGGAAAAGAATTTAGTGCTGAAATTTTGAATGATGGAATGTCAAGCCTCCTTTTATTTCTTGTGATAATAAAGGATGATATAATCATAAATATGGTTCATCATTGATAATAGTGAAATATTACAGAGCTAGTTCAATACATAAAAGCGTGAAATGTGGATATTAACACAGTTTTCTGGTATTTTTCTTGTTCTGAAAAGATGCTACCATTGTGGCACACTGTCTCAGGATGCAGTAAGATACGAGGAAGCTTCCACCACCTGTCTGTCAGCTCCTTTGTCTGAAGGGCACATTCCAGAACAATGCCTTTCCCAAGCTGCCGAGTTGTATAATAGCTCTCAGCTTTCTGTGCATCTTTTCCTGACTTATCATTAAGCCATAGTGCCATGCTCTCTCCAAAGTAGCTAAAATTTCTTCAAGTTATTGCCAATGTTTCTCATTTCCTTCCCTCTCATAGTAATACATCCGCAAGTATAGTTGTTTCTTCCTTTGTTAAATCTTTTGTCTGTCCTTTTCTTTCTACCTCCTTTGCCACTGCTTAGGTTAAGACCCTTATAACCTACTACTCAGTTTTTTAAGAGCCCATTAACAGGACTTTCTGCTCAGTCTATCACAACAGTCCACGCAAGTTATTCCATGCATCACGATCTTTCAGTTGTCTCCCATTGCCTGTACCACATTGACTGTCTGCCTGCTCAGTCTAATTCTAACTTATTTTTCCATCTTTATCACTCATAATGTCATTATACAAACCATCCATTCCCAGTAAATTGGTTCACTAGAACATGCCATGCAGAGTCTAGACTGTTGCCATGCTTTTGCTCATTCAATATCTCTTTCTCTTCCTCTTCCTAAAATATCTTAATTCTTCCCACCCTTCATGGCAAACCTCAAGTCTCATCTCCTTCATAAAGTCTTTCTAAATCCATCAGTGCTGGATCAACAAAAGCTGCATTCATAATAGGCTTTAAATAAAATAATGTGGGAGATTAGCTGAATATATAACATAGAAAGTGGTCAGTAAATATGAATTTCTTTACCACCGCACTTATCCTATGTCTCAGGATGATGATGCATTTCCAGTTTAACCTTGTAGGTGACTATCTCAAGGACTTTTGAAGACTCTTAGAGCCCTACAAGAAATTTGCAAATTACAGTTAGTCTAATACTGGAAACTGGATTGATTAAAATTGCATTACATGGATGAGGAAGTGAGGGCTGAGTGGTCTTAGTGTTCTCATGGGGTGTTCTGGGTGATCCTAACTTATAAAGTTGAATTTGATGAGTAACTGTCAAATACATACCTATATATTGTATTTAACAACTTTGCAGGGTCAATAAATACAGAACATTATCTAGAAATATCAGTCTTCTGCTTTCAAGCAATCTGAGCTATATACGATATTTAAACAATGCCATTATATATACACTCCTAGATTTATTATTCAGTATTAGCCTTCTACCATTTATCTTTCATGAAAAATATTTATTAAAACTAGTCCTTGTCCTTGTTTTTTATATTTCTGAAATTCAAAATAGCTTTTCTTTATAATTTTTTTTTGTCTATTGTGTTTTTTAGACCAAATGACTTTTCTCAACCACTAAGTTTAAAATGTGTGCAATTAGTTTGAATATTTGTATTAAATCCCAGATATCAATGATGGACATTTTTAATGTAATAAAATGGAGGAAAAAAAATGTTCATAGCTTTCCTTTTCTTCAAAAAGTATGATTCATGGTACATATACTGAGGCATGCACTTGGGGTGGTAAGGGTGGTATTTTTGTTTTCAATGTGGAAGAAAGAGATCAAACCCTAGTACTAAGGATGATTCCTACAGTGCAGTGTTTCCAAGTGCTCCACAGTCATGTTTATAGCAACTGAGTATATCAAGGTTTTCAAGGAAAATGAGAAACTAAGCACAGCTGGTGGAGTGTGAAGCCCAAGATCGGTTAAATCTCCTCCAGCAAGAGAGTTACTACCCTCACTCCTCTCCCTGGCTCACTGCAGGGATTGCTCGCAATTTGGTGGCAAGGTCGATACCTCATTTATAATACATTATGAACAGCGGTGTCTGAAATGGAGATATTGTGCACGTATCTCAGTACCTGTTGTTCCTTTGCTTTTATGCTGGCTACACCAGCTAATGAAAAGGAAATAGACCCTCAGTACACACATGTGTCCTTGGCTAAAATTTGGAGAATGAAGGATGGAAGGAGATGTAGACTAGCGTGATGTATTCTATTTTTTTTAAAGTATCACTGTCTTGAAACTATATCATAAAGTGTACTATTTTTCATAGTAGATGAAAATGTATCAATATAATTGTGCTAAATTACATCTCTCGCTTCTATCATCCCAATTTTAAATTTCTGTGTCTGCAACACTATGAATAGATAGTGGTATATAAACAAACACTATTGAGGGTTTTGTATTTAAAGAAAGCTGGTTGTGAATCCTTCAGTGAAGTGAAATTTTGGTAATCTAAAAAATATCATTTTATTTAATGTATTCAGAATTTTAGACTTTTCTAAGAGATTTGCTTAAACTTTGGCTCTAAGATAATTACTAAAGATTGGTTTTAATAAAATTTACATAGTCATATGTATATATATATATTTTTTTATTTAATATATATATTTAGACAGCAACATATTGCTATTTTCCAAATAATTTATATGAGTCAAGCATCATTAAGATGGCATTTCAGTTCACTGATAGTCACAGAAGAAATAACTCTCAAATGGATTCATAATTTAAATGTAAGTAAGGAAACCATAAAAATACTAAACAAAAAACATAGATACACCATTAACCTTATGTTTAATATAACTGTTGCAAATAATTTCCACAGTTTGTGTGCATATATACATATGTTATGACCTTAAACATATACCTGTGAATACATGTATACAGAGTTACTTTTCTAGAACTTTGCATTGCAGACAAGTTACATAAAAAGCGTATAATAAATATACACCATATTTATATTTAATACCATTTAAAATATGTATTTTAATATTTATCTTGAGAAGTCTCTATATTTTCCAAGTTTATTCAATTAACTTGCATTTCTTTTATAATAAAAAAGATTTTGGAAGTAGAGTAGATGCAGAATCTTTAATTCAGGTTGCAGTTAACCTGGATTGCAACAGGTTAACCTGCAATTCTCCTGGATTTTGTGGTTAATCAAAGGAGAAAATTTTGTGGTTAAAAAAACCCATTTAATTATTTTTAAAAATATTTTTCTTTTGGAAATTCACTTCAGTATTATTATTATTTTTTTTAAATGCCAAAATATAATAGTGCTGGTATTTATCTTAGCTTCACTCTAAAATAGAACATTTGGTGTGTTTATTTACATTTGGATACAATAAGGCTGAATCAGGTGGTTTGTTAAAAAAGAATTTTCTTCCTCTTTTTTTAATCTCTGCTACTACAACTTTGTGTCAAAAAGCCAATCAATTCTGTAAGGGACCAGGATGGTGCTTAAGAAATTGAAAACGTTTCTGCTGACAGGTTCACTATTCATTTCTGACACTCGCCCGGTACAATATTGAGCACTTTAATTTATTGAAATTGCTATTCGGAAAATAAAAGCTATACATTCTCCTACATGGAACCTATTTCAACATTTCTTTATGTCTGTTTGGACACAGTTCGCAGCTTTTTAATAAAACATTGCACATTCATCTTTTTAAACTGCAATATAAATGATAGCTAAAACTATTAACTAATTTGAATCCAAGATTCATTTTTAACATTTGCAGAAATCATGGGCTATCAAACTAAGAATGTTTTGCATGTGTGAAAAAGTGAGTTTTTACTTCATTTGATTTTGTTATATTTTCAAAATTCGAGTATTTTGAATAGGATTTAAAATGTACATGCCTGCTTTTTAAAAGCCCACTTTACTTATTTGATATCAAAATTACTATCGATTTCTTTTTGTAAGGGATGGAGCAAAACCTATAGATGTGCTAATCACTTGGACGAATGCTGGAAAGGAGAGCTAAAACTGTCAGAAATTGAGTCTGAGCCATTGCGTTAGAAAGAGCCAAGGTCAAGGGAGGGGAACCAAGATAAGCCCGTAAACCCAGAGTCCTAGAGATAGAAGTATGTGTGAGGAACAGGTACAATTTGAAAAAGGAGTGAGGGAAGAAGGCTTCGGGGTGATTTTAATGAATGGCATAGAAGTTTAGAACTTCCCTTCATGGGCTGTTCATTAGGTATACATGGGCGGATTAAGCTGGCATAAGGGCAAAACTTCAGGCACGTTCTACTTGGTGGATTTTGGTTTGTTTTGTTGGAGACAGTATGCGCAAAGATTTTTTTTTTCACTACAGTTTTCTAATTATGAATAAAGCTAAGAAAATCTACCCAATTTTGTAGAGCACGTTGGTGAACTTCTTTTCAGTAATAACTTGAGCATTTTACAAAAGGCTCAATTTGAAATTGTCGAATCTTATACACATTAAATCAGACATTAACAATCCTTTGTTTTGATGTGATATCTGAATCATTAACACTGTACACCACATTGTGACAGGATTTTAATAAATTTTACCTATACAGGTTGCTAATTTCTAGTAAATTAGACTCTACAATTCTTATTAACTATGTAAGATAAAAATGAATTATTTTAGCAACAATCATTTAATTGTAATCCATAATTTACATGCAAAGGTCTATTAAAAATATCATCCTTGTAAATGAAAGAAAGTAGCTCAAAAATTTCTATTGTTATTGCCATTAGTGTCATCTTTAAATGCACACTGGGTATACATAGATTTTAGAATATGTGAAGGCAAAAACTCTGTCTGTTGAATTTGTATGTAACACACTCCCAAAATACAAAATACTAGGTGTATACTGCTCCCTTCTGTGGTACCCACAGTAAATCTCTGCCATTACCCACAACTGTAGTGATTCTGAAATTTTAGGGTGTAAACTTTCAGGTATGGAAAAATGTCCATTCCTGACACAGTATGCCTCATACATACACATTGTTGACATACATCCTGGGTGATTCAGATGCAAGAAGTGCACAGACCACATTTTGAGAACATCACAATACTGGCTACAGATAACAACTAAGCTGTCAGTCGTGAACAGTGTCTTCTGGTGGCTGACAAGAGGAAAAATTTAACCTAAGTTTGAACACTTAGCACCTTTTTCTTTTTGCCCATTCAGGAATACCATTTGCACACACTCCCAAGCGTTTGGCTAAATCCATCTTAAGAAATACTTTTATTGGTTTGTACACGTTTGTCCTTCATTTTTTTCTACTGTGTTTGCCTTGTTAAACCAAGAAAATGTTGCATTCTAATTTGTGGTAAAAAAAGAAGCAACCCTTACCACCACTGAAAGCAGAAGTAGTGTTAGTATTAAAATTTTATTAGGAAAAAATACAGCCTTACATTTTGGAATGAATTAAGATATTGTAATCAAGTACTGCCATAAAGAAGCACTCAAAATTCTCTTTCAAATTTCCATGAAAGTTTCTAGCTACCTTCTCCATGTATATCTGCTTTTTTTATAATTATAGATAATAGAAAATAAGGGTTAAAACATCCAGACAATGATTCATATTTAATTCATAAAATTTTTTTCTCTTTCATTCAAGCCAAAATCAACTGGAATATTAGAGGGTCGTATATGAGGAAATATATTGGGAAGTGTAAAGCATTGATTCTTACATACTTTAACATGCAGAATTTGTATGTTAGGAACTGTTTTATTGTGCCAGATACAAATAGTTATGTAGTAAGCAACTATTTTGCTGTTAGTAGTGGTGAGGAGTATTTTAAGCCTTTTGTTTAGTTAGCGATATGAGCAGAGAACATCGTTGCTAATCAAGAGAACTTAAGTTTGCTTGCTGTCATTCTAGATACAGACTAAGTTTTTTGAGAAAATCTATTTAGTAGAAATGATCTACATCAGTGGTTCCCAAAGTGTGGTCCCCAGACCAGCAGCATCAATATCACCTTGGAACTTCTTAGAAATGCAAATTCCTGGGCTGAACTTCAGACCCACTGAATCAGAAACTGCAGGCCAGGCATAGTGATTCTCATGCATATTGAAAACTGAGAACCACTGATCTGCATAAACGGAGATGTCACTTATGATGGGGATTGTAAGACGGATTGTACCATAAGAAAGCAAGAAAATTCTCAATGAATCATCTCTCCTAAATGATACAGAGAAAATTCTTCATTAAGGAAAAAATCAAGTGATCCAGCAAAAACTGGCAATGCACAGTAGTGTGGAAACCACGCAAGGCAAATGGAACAGAGATTAAAGTCATGTGTTAATCAGAGTCCTGGCAGTTGCCGTGCTTCTGTACACACAGCCAATTGTGATCCATGAACAAAATCCAAAAGGACAAATAGAAAGAAAAAAATCTCTCTGCTTTTCCTTTGTCAGAGCGTCTTACTGCTCAGCATTCTTGGTGACTATTCATCTTTCCTTCTTGTCAACATGCTGACAACCAGCACCAATCAACACTTATTCCCATTTCCTTGTTTTTCTCCCTCCTTTGTTTTTCATTCTAAAACCTTCTTTGTCCCAAATCAGAGTTTTAGATTCTAAGAAAATTACCTGTCACTGTAGCAGACATTTTTAAAAAATAAATACATATTCCACAGTTCAAAGCTGTATAATATATTGTAAATCCTCCAAATAAACTATTTTTTCCACTTTTGACTTTAAAAAGTCTTTAGACATTGCATGACTGATGAAGATACAGTGATACATAAGAATATGGATAAAATGTAATTAGTGCCATGAAATATACCTATATTTTCCTTTCTTTTTCTATGCTTGCCTTTCTTCTTTTTTCTCACTTTCTTCATTTCTGCCTATCCACACACATTTACTTCTTGTGACTCTAGGATGTTACCTTTCATTTTCGCTTCATTATCTCATGTCCTTTGTTCCTCTCTTTTCCAACTTTTCTGTTTTAAAATGAACACTTTTTTTCCCAAATCTCAAGTGTTACTGCACAAAATTGGGGTTCTCTTGCACAATGTGCATAAAAAGAAAAAACCCAATTATTACAGCATCAGCTTTTGGGAAAAGAAATCCACTTTGTTCTGTGAGATCAATCTGCAAGGAGACAGGGGGCATGTGCCCTCAGATCTGTCTCCCCAGTTCAGGATTTGGGGCAAAATTTAAGAGGTTAGGGAGAACAAATGGCTGGATTTCATCGTTTCTTATGGCTGAGTAGTATTCCATAAGAAACGACGAAATCCAGCCATTTGTGACAAAATGGATGGACATTGAGGGTATAATGCAAAGTGAAATAAGTCAGAGGGAGAAGGTCAAATACCATATGATTTCCTTCATTAAGTAGTAGATAATAACAACAATAAACAAACACATAGGGACAGAGATTGGATTGGTGGTTACCAGAGGGGAAGGGGGGAGGGAGGAGGGTGAAAGGGATAATTCGGTACATGTGTGTGGTGATGGGTTGTAATTAGTATTTTGGTGGTGAACACGATGTAATCTATGCAGAAATAGAAGTACAATGATGTACACCTGAAATTTTTACAATGTTATAAACCAATGTTACTGCAATAAACAAAAAATTAAAAATAAATAAATAAATAAAAACAAAAACAAAAACAACAAAAAAAAAAGAGGTTAGGGAGAACAGGCTGCCACGCAGAAATGCTGACAAGACAGGTTTTGATTGGTGGGCTCTAAGCATTTATGGTAAGGTTCCAAACATTTATGGTAAGGTGAGAAAGGGAATTTTAACACTAGATCTTCCTCAATGATGGACCTCTAGCTTCTGATAAGAGTCCCACTTTCAAATTCCAGTCATGTCCCAGTCCTTTGGTTCCGTGGGGAGGAGAATCTTCGGTTCCGTGGTCATTTCAGGTCAAGATTTCTTCTTCTGCGTGTGCTTTGGCTACATGACTTTGCAAATTTTCTGAAAGACAATTTCTTAATCCCTCTGTTGATAAGAGATGGGGTCTGTTCAAACTGGCTCTAAATGGGCCTGTGGTTACACAAGTATAAGATTCTTTTTTGATTCGTTGTCTCATTTACTCATTCACATAGTCATTTCTTATTTCTTCAGCCTCATTTATTCACATCCCTGTTCTGTCATCCACGGCCCTTTGTGTCTCCCTGCTGTGGTCTATCCTCTTCTTTCTGCTAAGCCTTCCTTAAGTGTCTTTTCATCTTACCCTTCTGAGCATCTTCTATATCTTAATTTTTTTCTTTCTTTCAGTTTCTTCTCCTTTTCACTCTTTCAATGAAAGAGTTAATGCTCTGAGCAAAATCCATACTGTATGCAAAGTTCTAAATGTATATTCATTGTAGCAAGATGAATAAGGCATGGTTCTTGCCCACAAAGACTGCAGCCTTAACAATGACTTTTGACTCATGCCTCTAAAGTGTATCCTGTCCATTGTCAGCTGAGCCCTCAACTTGGGGATAATGATTTTACACTTGCACATTTGCCTCATTTTCTTTTCTTCCCTCAAGCCCTGTCCCAGTGTTCTCTACTATTAGAAGATGGCCTTGCCTTCAGAGTCCAAAAAAATAGATACCATTGGTCATATGTTTTCTCAATTTTTCAACTCCCTCCCCTTCTTTCTTCTCAAGCCCAACACTTCACCAGGTAAACCTTCCAGTCCATCTAAAGTTGGATACATTCCTATTCCATTTTCTATTATTTCAAGGAGTGGCCCACATTCTTTTCTGGGTCATACTTGTTTTTGTATGTCCAGTGCCTGACTCACAAGAGGAACTTAATAAGTGTTTGTGGACTCACATTAAAGTACATTTCCCCCAATCCATACTCTCCATACCATTTCCCCCCATCCTCTATGTCCCATGCACTTATTCTTGCCAAGTTGTTGTTTATTTGACTCTTATTTTCCTTAGTTTTTGAGGGCAGAATTTCCGTCTCTGACTCCCAACATCTTAGTATCTATTAAACAGAAGAATTTCTCAAAAACAGTTTTGCTAAATGAAAGAATAAATATTGAGTGAATTCATCATTTTGCCTGCTATAAAAACTGAAGGAATATCTACCTAACTCCATATCTGGCACCCCTGTCATTCTGCGTATTTTTACCAGGGTGGCTGGAAGTGATGCTGAGGTGTAGTTTGCATAGGCCTAAAGACTGGAATCCATTTATAGTGAGGCATTCTCTTACTGTTTTCATACACACACATACACTTGGACAGCAGTTGTCCTTTATTTAGCATAAGTGTTGATATCAGCTCATCTCTTCATTTTCTTTTCTTTGTCTTTTCCAGCTGCATACCATCTATATTGCTAGACTAAGTAGGATCAAAATATGCATGAGATCCTCCTAAAACCCACTGTTATTTCAGGGAGCATTGGGTGTTATTTCTGGGAGCATTAGGTGTTATTTTAATGAACAATCTAGATGGCCTTAAAGTGTTTTTTAAGAATGCCTCATAGGTGGTGGAAAATTTTCCATGGACTTTAAATGTCTGAAATGTAACAACAATAACAACAACAAAATGTGAGCTATAGGACTTCACTTTTCTGATGAGCATTACACTGTGTCTGATTTTTGATATTAGCTCAATAACAGACTCCAAAACAGTAGTGGAATTTCTTGACTACAGAAAGTTCCTGGGCTTCAGAGAATGAATTACAGTTCAGGAGTTAGAACCAGAAACTTGCATCTAGGATCTTTGCCCACTTCCTTTGTCTAGATTAGGAACTGAAGTCTAAGAACAGTCTTGGAGTGGGAAGAGATCAAAAAGAATTATGTTCTTCCTGCCCTTTCAGGTTGGAGCATTTGGTAAAGCTGCCTGGAAACCTGGCTTCAAAAACTAGGCCAAAGAATTCAGTTATGTTTCATTTATTCTCACTAAAATATGAAGAGTTTATTCCACTTTGAAAGGATCAGAGATACTGGCTCTTGCATATCTGTTCTTGTTGTTGTTGCTGCTGCTGCTGTCATAATGATATCTCTCTTAATCACTCCTAGTTTACAAGATGCTAAACAGAAGATATAAGAAGATCATATCTCTTTCCTTAGGGAGCTCATATTCATAATATGAGATAAATACACACACGCACACATGTAAAATGCCTTTTGCCAAATTCTTAGGGAGGAAAAAATCTGCCTTGTTTTTACTATTTTCGAATCTCTTGTTTCCTTTTGTTTTATTTCTTCTCAGTGGGAATATAAAAACAGATTGCCTGAAAATCTCTAAACCATAAAAATGAATGCATACCTACTAATATGGCACACAAAAGAAATCTGGGTGATAATTGTGACAATAATTATCGACTACCATTTATTGAACGCCTTTGTGGTGCCTCTAACAATATGTACTTACACAAAACAGCAAGACAGAAATAGTTATCACTAATTTATATAGATGAAACTGAATCTTGGAATGATTAAGTGACTGGCCAGAGGCTACACATATGTACGATTCCTGTGTTCCTTTTGTCTAGCAATTTGGAAAGCATCAGAAGAAAGCAGAATTGCTTGCAGAGAACAATGTTGGGAAACGTCTAGTCAAAGACACATTTTAAAGATCGAGAAAAATTTTTGAGAGACTAATAATTTTGAAACACTATAATTCCTCCTCTAAAATGAAAATTGGCTCACTCTGTGTACAAGTATAGCAACATCTTATTTATAAATTGTTCAAACTGCTGGCAATGGTGGCTCACCAACTTGAAATTAAGTACAAAATCAAGTATATTGATGCAAAAAATGTGTTACTTCTTTGGCTCCAAAACTTTACTTTTATATAGGTAATAATAGATAAGAAATTGGAATTGGGAGTTAAAGGTAATATGCTAACAGTAAATAGATTCAGATGTATAGAATAGTTTTGAAAGCACTGTAATGTGTTTTATGTCACTCAATTTGTACAACAATCCTATGGGATAGTCAGGATTTATACATGCAGAAATTGAGAGTATGAATAGCCAAGCAACCAGATGGTGGGCCTGGAACAAGAATCCAGATCTTCTGATATCTACTGTGTGCTCTTCAAAAAATATGATGACCATGAGCCGTTAAGAAACGATCAAGTACAGTGTTTCCATTGTCTCTTATCCCGAAACATAGTGTCTTAGAAAAACAGCAATCATTTATTTGTTCATTTGTCTACAATTTGGGCACAACTCTAGGGGGTAGCTCATCTTTGCTCCATGGGACGTCAGCTGGCTTGGCTCACCTGGGGCTAGAAGATCCTCTTAGAAGGTGTCTCAGTCATATGTCTGGCAAATTGGTTTTGGCTGTTGGCTAGAAGCTCAGCTGGGGCTGTCAGCCAGGGACTTCAGACCTCTTCATTGTGGGCTCTCCATGAGTCTCGGAGTAATTAGACTTCTTATAGGGTGTCTGGATTCCTCTAGACCACAAAAGCAGAGGCTGCCAGGACTTCTTAAATCTTAGGCCTAGGACTGGCACAGTATCATGTTTGCCACATTTTATTGGTTAAAGCCAGTCACAGGGCTGGTACCGACTCAAGGGGAAGAGACCACAAGTGCATAAATAATGGGAGGTGTGGTCCTTTGGGGGCTACTGATGTAACTGACTAATACATCACATAAAGTTTAGAATATTCTGATTAAGAAAGACAGAGACGTAGTACATATTTTTTGAAAGATTTCCAACAAGTCAGGTATTGACAAAAATAAATTTTATTTAATAGGATATATCCTTTACTTCTTCCAATGACCCAGCTAAAAGAATCCACTGTAATTTGAAAAGAATTCTGAAATAATATATCTTAATTATTTTATTTTTTTCCCTGTAGCACTTTGGTAATCTGACTTCAACTAGATCTTTTTAGTGAGGATGTGATGGCTTACTCATTGCTTAGTTTTGGATCTTCTTTGGGAGAGTGTCCAATATTTTCCAGCATTCTCCACTGGATATAGAGCCACAAGAATAGCCTCTTATTCATAATACTGTATTGCTTTGGAGAAATCACTTATATTTCATTGAGGACACATTTAGAAGAAGAAGCTAATAAGATATCTTAGAGATGTAGGTTTATGTGTTATGTATTTGGATCTATTCAGCAAGAGGAATCTGCAATTCTGTTAGGAATTGAAAAATCAACTGTCACCAACTTTACCTCTGGGAAAGGCAATGAAGTTCTTTCCGGTTAAACTTATAGACTAGTCCTGAAGGAGTCTGATCAAGAATTTGAACGTTTATTTGCCAACTGAATAAAAAACCACCTACCCTCCGCTGAGTAAGACTAGCCCTTTTCATGGGATATTTATCAAATGCTGTGTCTCCCTTACTAACATCCACTTACACTATTCTAGTCATTCTTTAAATCATAAATAAGAATCTCCAGAGTGTTTCAAAGCATAGCAAATCAAATATAACAGGACTTCAAAAGCAAGAATTTTCCCATCTCCTCTTCCACCAATCTTGTGAGCAGGAAAAGGAATTTTCTGTCAGTTAACACTAAACTGTGGCACTTTGCTATGAATGCTCCTTCTCTTAGCAGCCAGGCTAGAAAGCAAGAAGACCAAATAGCTTTAAGGAACACTTTTTTCCAAGAATGAGAAAAGTATGACACCTTCATCTCAAGTAATCTATAGACCAGAAAATGTGAAGATTCTGGAAGCAGTTAAATGGGAACCAAGAAAAAACTAATTTGAGAGAAAAATTGTCTTCTGAAGAGTGTGTCCAGAGTACTCAAGTTCACACAAGTTTCATCCTTGAGTGCCTTGAAGTTTTGTCCCAATTTTTTTCTTTTATTGCTTTACTTAACAATATAAGAGATGTGTAGTTTAGGTCCAGAAGCTATTAATAAAAATTAAATTCTGTTGAGTCATTATTTGTGCTGAAACTTAATTCCTGAGAGTTGTATTTAAATTTTAGAAGCCTTAAATCCCACCGTCCCACCCCATGATTTCTATGTGCCTTCCCCCTGTTCCCTTTACTTGGGTCCTAGATGGAAGGAGTAGCTAAGACTGCTATGCTCACTTCATGTTTATACAAAAGTTATGTAAGTAAAATAAAATTCTCAGCCAGCGTTTGCTGCACGTGGTTCAGACAACCCTCGTTTTCCACTTCTGTGAAGGCCTGGCACTTTTGTCGCTCCTATTTAAGCAATTTGCAGAGAGGATCACGTTCACCTGAAACATCTGATTAGGAAGTGTAATTAAGACTTTATATGATTCACAATTAAGTCTCTAAATTTAACCTTGTGTATGTTCAAATAAATGTTATCCTTACTGTCTTGCCTTACTATTGATAGGCCTGCTGTGAATCTAAGCTCTTTTGAATCTTAAGAACCCTTCATCTCCTCTGACCCAATGCAAAATGCTGCAGTATTTTAGTGTGGCCATTGGTTATTGCTTCTCTCTCCCCCATCAGTATTCTTAAGATAGTAGATGGGATGTAAAACAGCCAGATTAAAATGAGGATGTTAGTTAGTAAATTGATTACTTAGAAGGGATTGGCTTGACTATTATTTATCACAAAACTTATTTTTTCAACCCAAAATAATAAGATATTTTTGTATTAGATATATACAACCCATATCTTCTGTGTTTGTGTGTGTGTGTGTGAGTGTCTATGTGTGTGTGTACTCAGCGTCTTTGAACAGGAGAGAGACCAGTCTATTTGTGTATGTGCCTAGCTCTGCACACAGTGGGGCCTCAGTGTGCTGGTATGTCCATGACAGAATATAGTGAAGTTATTTGGAGGCCTTGCCTCTTACTATCTCTGTATTCAGAATAGTGGGAAAGAGTGAGGGGTAGGATATTCTATGACTTTGAACTGCAGTGTGGAGAAATCAAATCAAAAGTTGCTAAGAATGATAGTGTTTGCAAGATTTTATATATACTCATTGTATTAAAGATGGAAGAGGTTGTAGCAGGAAAGTGTGGTAGCATAGACATTTTATTTTGAATGACAACAGAAAAGATTAAAGTTTGAAGTACATCAGTGAGTAAACTAGAGATTGGAAAATATTTGACGTCAACTCACTACCACATCAACTGAGCTGTGAAACAGGGTAGTAAAAATATATAACTTACTAAGGTAGTGATAGTAGTACTCAATTTTGTTTTAACCATCCAAGCACAGATTGGAGTACATTAGTGGAGGAAATGAGGCTAGGGTGATTTCGTAGATCTGGAACAGGATGCTTTTAGCTTCAACGCTGTTATGTGCAGCAGCCAACAAGGAAAAGAATATGTAATATTAGGTATAATAGTGGTTGTGATTTAATAAAAACCAATTTTTAGAGAGTATATTAGCAGGATCACATTGGATCAAGGAGCAAAGTGAAATTCAGCATAGTGCAGGTAAAAATACTGTCTTTCATGGCAGTTTTTAAAATGTATTTATTTATTTTATTTTTGGAAGGTGCTAAAGATTTTTTTTTCTTGCACCAGTTCAATTAACAAAATAAAGCAGAAGACTTAGTTCCATTACTGAGAGTTGGTAATCCTCTATGAGTTTTTGTTTGTTTGTTTGTTTTTAAATAATGGAAGCGGTGATGGTTGAAATTAACTGTAATTAAATGTAAAGCAGGTTAGTGCAAACTTTTTTTTAAGCCAAAGTTTTTATTACTGTACAAAAGTTAGTGCATTCCCATTGCTTGTATTATGAGATTTTAATATACTTTACAATGATTATGTGAATACCTCAGTACTGTATATACAGAGAAGTTTAGTTTAAATTCCATTCTCTTAAAAGACCAAGATGGTGTCCATTTAACTGCTAAGTCTTGCAGTTCATTTTGTTAAACATATTTCTTGTGGAGACATATATTATACATAATGACAATGTCTGAAGGGACTGAATGACAGAACCAGGAGTTCCTGTAATTCTTTCATTCAACAAACATTAACTAGACACATACTCTGTGCCAGCCCAGTACTAGACCCTGTGGGAAGAAAACCAAGAAGATACAGCCAGCTCTCCAGTAGAGCATACACACACTCAGGCTCTGTTCTGGTGTTTCTAAGAAGGGAAGGTTAGTCTACTTGAGGAATTAGAGAGTTAAAGGATGGCTACTTCCAGTGGAAGGGCATTGAGGTGGGGTAAGGGGGTGGAAAACATAGGTAGATATAATTGTTAATATTCTAATTATTTGTGTTGGTCTCTATCTCCATGGTGTTCATTATTTTTTAAAATAAAAGAAAATACCTAATTGATCAATTGCATGGAACAATAATGAAATTGTATCATCAACCATGAATTACAAAATTTCAATTTTATGCACCAAATATCCTCATTAGGAAGTGGGGCAGCAGTGATGTAGTAGAGATAGAAACAAAAAGAAGGCATAGAAATCAATGGAAGGAGTTATTGCAAAATTTCTACTATAAATCAAGAATGTCTAAGCTAATTCACTTGTCTTGTTCTTCTCATTTGCATTCATAAGAATATTCACTCTATGAAGGCAGGGTTTTGTTGTGTATTTTTGTTCACTGCTGTACCTTTGGTGACTTGTACATAGTATTTGCTCAAAAATAGTTCTTGAATGTTGACGTAGTATGTCATAAAATTTTTTAGTCTTTTAAGTCACACATCTTTAATTTCTTTGAAAATTTAATAAATGTGTTCCTGTACTAAAGAGTGTATATTCCTAAAAAGGCAACACTTAGATCTTAAAGATCTTGTTTGGCTTTTAATAGCAATGCAATTAAATAGATAATACTGACTCTCCACTCCTTATATATAATGATAAAGTCCAAAATTGCCTAAAATGTTGCTGTGAAGAACTTTAGAAACTCTCAAAAATAGATTTAATTAAGATTATTAGCAGGCTAAACTTATTCAAACTTTAGGCGAAACATTTAATACTTTATCTGAAGAATGTAATAGCATAACTTGGAATTAATAGGCTATTATAGCTGGGTGAATTCTTAGAGATTATCTAATGCAATCCCTTCATTTCATAAATTAGGAAACTGAAAAGAAGGGTAGAAATTATGAATTGCTAAATTGTGTATATTCTTAAGAGGAGAAATAAATTAATTGCTTTTCATAAGTTTTTGTGGCTTAATTCTGATGCTCTAAGAAGATAAGAAATATTTAAACAATATTTTTGCTATGTCTATTCTAAAATTTCTAATCAGAGATCAAATTTTTTGAAAATTAGAGACTTTAAAACATTTGGTAACATAAAATAAAGTGGATTTGATCATCTAACTTTTAGATATAAATATTTTTGCAATAATTTTTTCAAAATGGGCAGTCCACTATAAAAATAGTTCAAAGATATGATTAAAATTCGAAAGTAAAATTTCAAAAAACTATTGAACAGAACCATATTTATTAAAGAAATTAATTTTATAATGAAAAATATTCCCACAAAGTCTGGATAGTTTTATTAGTTAATTCTCTTGTGCATTTAAAGAAGAAATGATACCAGTTTTACGCAAACTCTTTCATTCTTTTATGAGGACAGCAAAAGTCTCATAACAAACCATGACCAAATCATTAAAAGAAAGGAAAATTATAAACATAGATGGAAAAACCCTTAACATAATGTTAGCAAATTGAATCCAGCAATGCATAAAAAGTTAAAACGTCATGACCAAGTGGGATTTATCCTAGAAATGAAAAGCTAACTTACATTCAAAAATAACTTGCTATAGTTTACTATATTTACAGAATAAAAGAGAAAGAATGTATGATCATTTCTATAAATGCAGAAGAAGGATTTGACCAAATTCAATCTGCATTTATGTTATAAAAAAAAAGAAAAACTAACAGAAAACAGAGACTGGATGGAAGTATCCTCAATCTTATAAAGGGAATCTATGAAAAACCTATAACTAATACCATACTACCTGGTGAAATATTAGATGACTGCTCTAAGATTGGGGACAAAGCAAAGAACCTCACTCTTACCACTTCTGTTCTACGTTTTGTGCAGGCTCAAGCCAGTAAAATAAGGGAGGGAATAATAATAAAAGGCCTAGAGATTGGAAACAAAGAAGTAACAAAAACATGATGGTTTATTTAGAATATCTTAAAGAGTCTAAAGAATACCTTCTAAAATTAATAAATTAGTTTAGTAAGATCACAGTTTAAGTAAATATACAAAAATCAATTATATTTCTATATATCAAAGGTAAACAATTAGAAAATGAAATTTTAAAAAGTCGTATATAATATCAAAGCAAAAGCATACTTGGAAAAAATTTAACAAAACGCATGAAAGGCCTATAAACTAAAAACTATAAAACATTGCTGAAAGGAATTATGAAAGACCTAAATAAACAAAGAGTTATATCATATCCATGGATTAGAAAACTCAATATTGTTAAGATGTCAACTGTCCCCAAATTATTTCACAGATTCAACACAATCCCAATGATAATCTCAGCAGACTTGTTTGTAGAAGTTTAGAAGATGAGTGTAAAATTTACATGGAAATACAAATGACCTGATCTAAAATAGCCAAAACAATTTTATGAAAGAAGAAAGTTGTAAGACTCATACTACCTGATTTCAAGATTTACTTAAAGGTGGGGCCGGCCCCGTGGCTTAGGGGTTAAGTGTGCGCGCTCCGCTGCTGGCGGCCCGGGGTTCAGATCCTGGGCGTGCACGGATGCACCACTTCTCCAGCCATGCTGAGGCCGCATCCCACATACAGCAACTAGAAGGATGTGCAGCTATGACATACAACAATCTACTGGGGCTTCGGAGGGAATAAATAAATAAATAAAATCTTTAAAAAAAAAAAAAAGATTTACTTAAAGGTACAATAATAAATACAGAGTGGTATTAGCATGAAGATAGACAAATACCTCAAGGGAATATAATAGAGGACCCAGAAATAGACCTACACATATATGACCAATTGATATTTGAATAAGGATCCAAGGCAATTGCATTGAGAAAAGAACATCTTTTCAAGAAATAGTTTTGAAATAATTGGATAAGTTTATGGGAAAAAGTGAGCCCCAACTCTGCTACACATCATATGAGAAAATAAATTCAAGATGAGTAATAAACCTAAATTTAAAAGCTAATTTGAAGCTTCTAGAAGAAAATATAGAAGAATATATTTAATCCTATTTATATCCTTTGGGATAGACAGGACACAAAGCACAACCATATAAGAACATAATTAATAAATCGGACTTCATCTAAATTTAAAATATCTGCTCTTTGAAAGACACTATTAAGAAAAAAAGGAATAAGTCAGCCACAGGCTGTGAGAAAATACTCTCAATATATATATCAGACAAAGAACTCGATATATACATTAAAGAAAGGACTAGTATCCAGAATATATAAATAATTCGTATAAATCACTGAGAAAAACAAAGACAAATCAAAAAAAGGAAGCAAAAGACTTGAACAGACACTTCATAAAAAAAGGAGCTTAATATCATCATGGTTTGAGGAAGAACATTATGATAAAATTAGAATTCAGATGTTGACTTATAAATGCTTTTGTTTTAATGTAGTTTTTTCCAAATCATACTCTGATTTATCAGAAATATCTAAACCAATGATTTTCAATGCTCACTGCATATAGGAATCACTTCGGGAGCCTTTAAAAACACCAATGCTGGGCCGGCCCCATGGCTTGGCCGTTGGGTGCGCGCGCTCCGCTGCTGGCAGCCCGGGTTTGGATCCCGGGCGCACACCAACTCACCGCATCTCTGGCCATGCTGAGGCCGTGTCCCACATACAGCAACTAGAAGGATGTGCAACTATGACATACAACTATCTACTGGGGCTTTGGGGGAAAAAAAAGGAGGAGTATTGGCAATAGATGTTAGCTCAGAGCCAGTCTTCCTCAGCAAAAAGAGAAGGATTAGCATGGATGTTAGCTCAGGGCTGATCTTCCTCACAAAAAAAAACCCACCAATGCTCAGGCTCCATCCTTGACTGGAATTACTGGGGCAAGTGTCTTAGGGATATCAGTATTATTTGAAAGCTTGTTGGTGATTTTAGTGTGTAGTCAGAGTTGAGAACCACTGCTCTAACTGATACTTACACGATGTGGTACACTCCGACTCCAGGTTTAAGGGAAGCTTACCTAAACTGTGCTGAATTTGTACCAGGAAAATCTGATTTACCATTGCCAACTTTATCAAGATATATTAGGCATTATACAACAGGAACCTACGGGAAGCAAGTAACACCAACTGTTAAGAGGGACTGTTGTTGTAAAGATGATATAAAAGCCTTTGTGGTGTCGAGGCTGCAGAATTGGCAACCAAAATCTCATTTAATGGTTTATTTACCTACAATTTTGATCAATTTATCTTTCTTACTCTGACAATATAGACAGCAGGATCCTTCAAATTTGGATCAAATATGTTGGGCACAGCCTATTACTTCGGTAACCAGTGCTGCCAACTGTGTTTTATTGGAGGTTGATGGTGTGAGCCAAAGGTGGCTGGTTGTAACAACAGTAGCAGGAATAAGTTATTGGGCTTAAATTGAGCCTATTCATTTTACAGTTGCAGGATGTCAATTTGCCATATCTCTGTTTACAGACTTATCAAGTTGCCTTTAAGTGCCATTTACATAATGTCAGTGATTCCACCAAAAATATTTTCCTCTCACATGGAAAAACTTCATTGTTGTTATTTAGAATTGGTGGTCCAATCACAGTGTTGGCATTAAAGTGCTTCTTATTTTCATTCTACGCTGCTGCATGAGTTTTTTTCTCCCTTCTTTATTTTTTCTTCCCTGTAAATTTTTAATGAACCGTCTCTTACCCCTTTCACTACCCTTCCACTACTTTTTTCTTTAATTAAGGATGTTGCTTTTGGTTAAAAATTGTATCTGAGCTGAGTCCCTGCCTCTCCCTCCCTCTTTTTCTCCCTTCTTTCTTCTTTCTTTCTTCCTCCCTCTGGCCCCTCATATATTTATCAAGTACTCCTTTATGAGGATCATTAGAAGGGAAATCAGTGGTTTAAAATCAATCACTATTAGAAATACAATAAGCCGAAGAAACTGCAGTAAACTACATACCTAGAAATTAAACTTGGTGAGTATGGTATATGGAAATCTAGCCAGCCTTCTTTGCAGAGAAGTGAAGGAAGAGTAGGGGTGGGAGGTGGAGAAGGGGAGCAAATCGTGTCTGAGTTTGCATGTGTGCCACATATTACTTTTTTTTTTTTTTTTTTGCTGAGGAAGATTTGCCCTGAGCTAACATCTGCTGCCAATCTTCCTCTTTTTGTACATGAGCCGCCGCCACAGCATGGCCACTGACAGACATGTGGTATAGGTCCGCACCCAGGAACTGAACCCGGGCCACCAAATCGGAACACACCGAACTTAACCACTAGGCCACCAGAGCTGGCCCCAAATATTACTTTTAATACATCATCAAGGAGGATTGCACCTACCTTAATCTTAGATGCTGTTCTCTATATCTTATTTATAAACACCTTCTACATTCCTAGGTTCCTTATATGTACACTGAAAGGGTGGGATTCAATTCCCTTCCAGCTCTAGCAATTTGTGATTCTTCGTGCAGTGCCTTATTTTGACCAGAATTCATTCGGTAACCTCTTTCCAAGGTTTGTCACCAGAGGACAGGGGCAACTGTGCTTCAATTCTGAGTGATTTCTAATCCTAGGAGAAACAGCTGTTTGAGAAAGCATCTCCAAAGTCAGTCAGTATGAGGGGTCCAAATCAGAGATCTGTCCAGGAAGTAGGAAGTTTCCAGAGAATGGGAAACAGGCCTTGACGGTTCCCCCTGTTTAACAGTATGCTTGCCCAGCGTTCATCCTGGGTAACTCCTACACATCCTTCAGACTCAGGTCACCTCCTCTGCAGGCCTGTCTTAGCTCTAGAGCCTAGGTTAGGAACCACTCCTCTGAATTTCCTCCATCATAACAAGTCACACATGGTAATACAATAATAATTTCTTGTGTACTTTTCTGACTCCTCCATGATTGGTATCTGAGGCTATGTTTTTCAGCTCTGAAACACCAGCATATAATGAAATACATTGTAAATGTACAATATATTTTTTAAAGCCAATGCATGAGTATCCAGGTATTCAGTCTGTCCACAGTTCCCTTCTGTTGATGGTCACTTCAGTACTGGTGAGCCAAGTACTGTTTGCAAGTACTTCACAGCTGTTTGCAGTATAAACCTTCAGTCATTGATGATGGCAAAGTTTTTCTTCACGTTTTTCTAATGCAACTTCTTTCAGGTTTCAGGTTTTGTGATTGAAGTTTTACATTTTAATGGCTAAAGTTTTTATTGTCTTTTAAAATATAGTATAACACTACTATAACACTTTTTAAAGTAGATGTCATACTTTTAAAATGCAAAATATTTATATATGCATCCTCACATGTATGTTCAATATATAGTTATGGTTAGAAACAGTATGGATTAGTGTAAAAAGCACCAGCTCCTTTGGTAACCAGCTATTTGGACTTAAGTAAATCTTTCCGTTTTAGTTTTGAAATACAGTCATGCGTCACTTAATGACGGGAATATGTCTGAGAAATGCGTCATTAGGTGATTGCCTTGTTGTCTGAACATCATAGTTTGTACTGAAGGGGAACAAAATTTGCCAACTCAAATGTATCTCTTTAACATGAGGATCATTTTAGGCTAATTATTTTTAAGAAACAAAAGACTTGGAAAGTTTGTCTTGTTACTGCCCCCTTTAACTGCCTAAAAGAATTCAGATAAAAAAAACCTGTCTCAGGAAGTGAGCTATCACCTTAGTGTAACACGAACTAGGTGGTAGACAGGGAGGAACCTGGAAAAGCTTATTTCTTGGGTCCACTCTGTGTTTTTCTGTTTCTGTGTGGCCAAACACTTGTTTTCCAAACATTTTCTCCTTTTACCTACCTGTGAATTGCCTTCCTTCCCTTTCAAGTCCCTGACTCTCCCCACCCCCGGCATCTTCTTTTGTCTTTAGCTGAGGTTGGTATTTAAGATGAGGGCTTTGGCCGTTTTGGCAAGTTACTCAGTTTTCCTGGGTTTCTCCCATGTATACGTGTCATTAAACTTTTGTTCATTTGTTTTTTCTGTTAATCTGTCTCATGTCAATTTAATTTTTAGATCAGCCAGAAGAACCTAGAAGGGTAGAGGAAAATTTCTTCCTCCCCTGCAGTACTTACACAAACCTAGATGGTATAGCCTACTACACACCTAGGCTATGTGGTACTAATCTTATGGGACCACCATTGTATATGTGGTCCATGATTGACCGCAACATCATTATGCAGCACATGACTATAGTAGTGACAAAATCTGATCCCTTTAATGGATGGGATGTGGCAGAGCTTGCATGAGATAATGAATTTGGAAGAATTTGAAAACTATAAAGACCACAGAACGTTAGTAAAATGGCGCTGTCTGATTATCTTTTCTGGATCATTAAAGATTTGGAACAGTACCAGAAAGCATCTCCTGCCCTGTATAGTGCAGACACGTGCTTGATAAACCTTGTTTACTGAGACACTACAATTTTCCTTGAAGAAACTAACATATGTGGTGAACATGTGTGCTTTCTCAGGGGATGCTCAGGGGATCCTATATGAAGCTTGGGCAGTTTAAATTCTAGACTCATTTTTGAAACCCCCTCTTGGACCCCACCCACTCATTCCCTCATACACACTCCTATATTCCCTGATTTGCTTGTCAGAAATCATTATCCCAGTCAGCTTCCCAACCTAGAAACCTCTGATCTGTCTCCCCTCCCTCCTCATATGCTGCCAGTCGCCTGGTTCCTCCAAAATGTCTGTCATGTTATCTCACCGTCTCCACGTGCACTGCTGCTGCTCTACTGCCAGCCCTCCACATCCTCTTCCTGTACTATTGCCATAGCCACTGCTCAGCCTTCATATAAGCAACGGGCCTTTCCTTTCTCTCATCCAAGCCATTAGCCATGCTTCGCACCCCTCACCCATGTATAAAACCTCTATCTCACCAGTTTCTGTGAAATAAAATCCCAATCTTCTGTATCTGGCCCAGAAGTTCCCCAAAAGAGATGGTTGGTCCCCTTTTTAGTTTTGCAGCCCCATCTTCCTCCAAATCATCAGCATTGACATGGATATCCTTAATATCATCATCATCATTCCCACTACAATCACGATCACGATAACAACTTAGCATATGCCAAGCACTGTTCTCAGGACCAGAGCCATCTCATTTAATCTTTACCACAGTCAAGTGCAGTGGTGGTGCAGAGGCAGAAACTGAGACTTGAGGAAGCCAAGTAAAAGCTGGGAAGCAAGACTCCAACTTGGGCCCACTGAGACTTCATGGCCAGAGCTTTAACACTGCTTCCTTGCCGTTCTCCTCAAAGAGCAGGCAGTCTTAGCACCACTCTGTTCATCCATGCTGTCCCAAATGCTCTTTCCTTTTCTCTACCTTTCAACTTCCAACTCATCCCCGTAAGATGTTGCCCAATTCTACCTTCCTCGTGACAGAAGGGTTGTGGAACTTTCCAAAGTCCACACTGCTAGGAAATAACATAATTGGGATTGAAAATGAGAAAATGTAACTATAGCTTTCCTTTCACCAAAATAGTTGCTTTGATGGACATCACTAGCACAGGTTTGGAAATCTATCCAAGACAACTTGTGACTACCCTAGAATTCCACTTTGTGGCCTAATCTCAGGTTTCTTGGAGGACGACTTTTAAAAGAGTTCTATCAACCCATCTCCCAAGTTTTCCGTCCTGCAAACACAGTAGTGATTGGAAGGAGAGGTGTTTATAAACTTTCATTGATATTCTTGAGGACCGTATTCCAGGTAAAGTAAATAATACCCAGTTTCTTAGGTCTCTTTCCTTTCTTACTTGTCTTGCAGGATGTAGCTGTTAAGTCAAAGCAGGTTGATTCCCTACAAGGAGATTCCAAGCCTTTAGTGGCTTTTGCTAATTGACGTAGATTAGAATTGAAATAGAAGCATGGTGGGAAGTCCAATTATCTTTTCTTCAGCAGAAACCTAACACCGTTGTTCCTTAGAAGATACTAATAAAGTTCAACTAGGTTTTGAGAGCTCTCTGGTTGCCTTGGCAGGCCATTTTGTGTAATATTTCACCGCTCACTCTTTATGAAGAAAGTTCTTTAGTGTAAAATGAGAATTCTGCTTCCCAAACCTACTTGATTAGATTACTGCAAACAGTGGTATTAATGCTATGGTGGGAAATCAAATAGAAAACTAAGGAGTGAAAACATATACAACAATAGTTTAAATAATGGTTCTTAGCTGAGGGTGAGCAGCAGAATAATTTGGGAACGTGTTTTCAAAATATCCATCTCTCCTTCCCTCCAGATTCTGACTCAGTACACCTGGGATGTTGCCAGTTATTGAAATTTTTTTTTCCAAAAGCTTTTCAAGTAATTCTGATGTACTTATACTGGATTATAAATGGAAGTGATGGTCTCAAACCATGTTACTAACTTTATACAGCCATCCTCTAACATGAAAGGCTAATACAATATCATCGCGTGACATGCAATTCAAATTTCCAGTCAGAGGCTTAGGACACATGACCTAGGAGCTTAAATCCTATTGTAGAGTATTGTTCCACTTCCAGAATTGGACAAGACTTTGGCCAATCTTCTTTTTTTTTTTCCTGTGAGGAACATTAGCCTGGAGCTAACGTCCGTTGCCAATCCTCCTCTTTTTTGCTGAGGAAGATTGGCCCTGGGCTAACATCCATGCCCATCTTCTTCTACTTTATATGGGATGCTGCTACAGCATGGCTTAACAAGCGGTGTCTCCGGCCCCGCCTGGGACCCGAACCTGCAAACCCCGGGCCGCCAAAGCGGAGTGGACAAACTTAATTGCTATGCCGCTGGGCCGGCCCCTGGCCAATCTTCATTTTAATGGTGTTTCAAACTAGTTTTAGAAACTGAAAACTTTTTTTTCCCCCCTAATAAATGTAGTCTTAACTATAAAATAGGTGAAAGAGGAGACCAATTGGGTGAAGTATGGGCTGCATAACTGCCCTCCACTTCCTCTGGGCCTTAAGTGACCTTCTTGATTCCATTAGAGCTACACAGTTTTAACCACTGCCAGGCTAACCATCCCATTTCACAGATGAGAAAACTGAGGTCCAGTGAAATGAAGCAACTTGCATTGGAAACCATTGTTAGAACATGAGAGTCCTTACTGCCAGTCTAATGCACTTTCCATTATTGTATTTATTTACTTCTGCCAAGAGATGGCATTAGGAGGTATAATGGGCTGCCATTGTCCTCATTAACATTTTGATCAACAACAAGCCATTCCTAAGTTTGGATTTATGATTGCTAAAATAAATGGAAAAATACATGTAAAATTAAATTAGTTTTATTATCCCATTAAAGGAACCATTTGATTTTGTCAGTTGGGAAAAATCTAATAAAATCAGATGTTATATTAATTAAGTACAGTAATATAATGAAGCTTCAAAATTGTAAAATTGGATCTGGATAGGGCCCCGTAGAGAAGGCAATATGTTATCTCATCACATGAAATCTCATGAGGGTTTCTTTCATATATGTTCAACCGTGTAGAAATTAGTTAAGTCCCTTTCCCTGCAGGCAAAAAAGGCTAAGAAGAATTACCAAAGGAAATTATAATGGTAGAGAAAACCAAACCACTTAACTCAATGTTATCGCCTTACTTTAGCAACTTCTGGGCTTGCCTTAAAAACTTCCGAAGAGAAGCTGGTTCAATTTAAATTGTTACTAAAGTTGCACATTTCATTTTTAAATATACCTATTTACTAGTTAAATCATAGAATGTGTTGATTTACATGCATTTAATTTAGATTAAATAACACAAAACCATATAATATTGTAGACATATTCTATTTGGAAAAGGAAAATGTAAATCTCCCCTGCCAACCCTCCCCCAACAGGCTAATAATGCCTTCTTTTCTGCAGCTGGCAGAATATAGAGAATATTACATTTCAAAATTCAATTTTCTTCATTTCATGAGAGCGTTGAAGCGTATTTGAAAGGAACATATGTAACTCAATGGGATGCCACCTATTACATCACTAGTAGCATTTCTTAAAGAGCAAAACTTGAATAAAAATATAAAACAAATATTGAATATTTTTAAGTAGCAAGTGACATTGGACAGAAAGATAGCTTTTCTGTCAGCAGCATTAAATATAATTTTTTAAAAGGAGTATTCTAGATGGAGGAGAGCTTGTGAGGCATTAGAATACGAAATCCTGCATTTATTGGGAGATGCAAGATGATGAGATAAATGGATATCACAAAATAAAGAGAGGGTGGACTTAGTGCTATGTAATTCACTGAGGAGGGTAGAATAAGTTTTACCTGGTAGGATTTAAGATTGCCTTGAAACTCACCGAAGTCTTCTGTGCAATCTGAGGGAAGAATCTGGCTTTAAATCATCAAACAAATTAAAAATAGCAAAATGCTTTGTTAAGACAAACCATCTGTTCCAAAGCGTCAGAAGGAGAGAGACTGAGGAAATCTCCAGGAAGGCTCCTGGATTTAGGAATAAAAGGAGGGTCACACTGCAGCTGACGCTCCTCTAGGCCTCACTCAAGCTCATTATTCAGCCCAACCTACCCAGACTTGAAGGTCATACCTGGGAATTAGAAAGAGAAAACACTTGAGATCAATATTCTGTCCAGGTAACCAGGATTCCAGTGCTCAATTACAAAGAAAAACAGAGACAAATTGACACCGTAGGTAGTCATGGTTCTCAACCTGGCTGCACAGTAGAATTGCCTGGGAAACTTTGAGAAAAAAAATCCCATTGCCTGGGCCCCACCCCAGGTCATTTAAATCAAACTCCCTGGAGGGTGACGCATAGGCATTAGAAGCATTTGTTAAAAACTCTACAGGTGATTTAATGTGCAGTCAGCCTTGAGAACTTCTGTTCTATAATAAGAATGCAATAGCAAGCAACACTTCCAGGAGAAACGGGAGAGCTGGGAGAGCCGTCTCCCTAATAAAACCATACACTGATATTTGGCAAATTTGACTTCTGTAAATACAAGAGAATGACATGGAGGCCTTGTCCCTTAGGGGAGAATGCATCTGTTTCTTTTGTGGACAAAATAATTTCCTAGAGTGTAAACTATCTTTTTTTCTTTTAATTCTGGAAGAGACATTTCCAAGAATATATCAGCTTTTTGGCTGGCAGGAAGAAGTCACAATCTGGTTACAGAGACAGCCAGTATATTATATAAGAAGAACATCTTGTCATAGACTTAATTCTGTGATTCTGGCGTGCCCATGAATATTTTTGATGGTGAAGACAAGGCTTAGATTATTTTTTCCCAGCACATAAGCATTGGATACAAGGAATTTGAGATTTTTTCTATGTTAAACATTCTGGTTCTTCTATTTGCAAGTCAGAGAACAAATTCAGATATATAGACCTTAGTAGTTTCATTCAGTAGAAAGCATAGAAAACTGAAAATGTCAATAAACCGACCACTAATGGGACCGAGGTGGTTTTCAGTGAATTGGTACCATTTTCACAATCATGCGCTGCATAACTACATTTCGGCCAGCAACGGACCACATATACAATGGTGATCCCATAAGATTAGTACCACATAGCCTAGGTGTGTAGTAGGCAATACTATTTAGGTTTGTGTAAATACATTCTATGATGTTCGCACAATGACAAAAACGCCTAATGACGCATTTCTCACAATGTGTCCCCATCGTTAAGAAACACATGACTGTATTTCAGTGTTGGTTTGAGTAACTGGCATACCTGTGGGAAACAACTACCATAAGAATGAGACAATCCACCCTCAAGAGCATCTGCTGTGGATTGTGCAAATTAATCAGCTGCTGACGCTACCTTGAGTGAGGGCAACGAAATAACTCAAGGTATAATAGAAGGCAGCATAAATATCTCATGCATGAACAGGACCCAGAAATGGGAGAGACTGGGTGATTGTACCGTGAACTACAGTTGCATCATGGTTGTAGGGAATTTGCTTATTTATAAAAGGACTCTAGTCAGAGACCAGTGGTATGAGAAGCAAAGTCCAGCCACCTACAGAAAAAGGCAATGGCCAGGTGAGTTATCAAGAGAACAACCCCATGAGAAAAGGTTCTGGAAATGACCCCATTCTAAGAGGGACACCAGCCATATTAAGAAGGGATCAAAGCAGAAGCCCAGACCTATACACTGGACCATTGTGAAGGAAAGAGGATAAAATATCAACTAAGTGGGGCCCCAGGAGCCACTGAGAGCCTCCAAGCCCCAATGGAAGGTAAGACTAAGGCTGTTCACATACTTGCTGCTCCACTAGGATTTAGACTGGTGTGCAGGTGGGGCTAAATAGTTGATTCATGTCTGAAGGGCTATAGAGATACAGAAGAAATGAGGCAAGATCTGATGGAGTTGCTCCCAGTGTACATGATCCTGATCTTGCCAGAAATTGCCAGGAGTGGTACACCATACTTCTTTAAAGAAAATGAGCTCTTTCTCACCTCCTAAAATAATTTACTTCTTTCCTCTCCTACTCTTGTGATTGCCAATGGAGAGGGGACACCAGATAAATTGGGAGAAAAAAGTTCTCTTTAAAGCTCTCAGACTTGAAATGCTCCAAGCAGAAACCGTCAATTGGAGTGCACATAGTGGTATCATCTTTGGAGATTTTTCATACTAAACATATCACTACCTTCTGTTTATCTCCATATTTTCCTGGAAATTCTGATTATATCCTCTCCCTCTATCCCTCAGCCCCCCTACCCAGGTCCTGGACAAAATGCAGAAACCTTTTCTATTTAAGATCCTTTTTCTGTGTCATTCATGACACTGTAATTATATATATAATGTATTCTCTGCTAGGATGTGAACCATGCTACTCATTTCTGTGAGGGAAGAATCTGTGTCTGAAGAAGAAAAAGCATTTAGTAAATATCTGAATGAATGAATGAATGAGTGAATCCACTTACTCATCTATTCACTTTTAACTCAACACATTCATTGATCTTCCTTCCTGCTTTAACCCCACCATATAACATCAGAACATTCCAAGTCTTATTTATTTTTGACTTATGTTACCTCTTGACCATTGTTCTCATTTTAAATGGCTCTAGATATAGGAGAATGGAACAGGTCTATATTTATTCCAAAATATACAGTGAAACTTGCTTTGAAACAAAATTTCTCACCTCTGTCATCTCACATTACTGAAGGGAGAGGAACGTGGGTACTATGTGAAGGATAGTTGGCTTCCCAAAGATGGAGATTATTATACTCAGTCCTATCATCCACCATTGTTGACATGACTAAGTTCTATTGTATTATAGAAATTCTCTCTCCTCAGAATACAGCAATACTATGCAGATGAGTGAGTGAACTGGATACCAGTATATTTGTGTGGCAGTTGTAATTATAGTTCCATGGTTACTGTATCATGATTATTTTTTAAATTTGTGAGTTCCCTGGAGCTTGTTTTTTTGTTCCTTTATTATAGTTCACTTATTATTCAGAAACTTTTACGTAACAGTTTTGCTGCTTTGATAAGACTTAGAATTACCTTATAATATTGGATTTTAAGCCTAATAAATCTGTTGATGAAGAATACTTGTATGAATCATGAGAATGATGAAAGAATAACAAATGTCTTACACCCACTGCTGGTTGCTTTAATGATAACTTTCATTAGGTGGGTGTAATTTTGCTGAAGCTCAGTCTAGATTAATTGAATCGAATAGATTTTTACGGCAATGTGAGCTTTCAAAATTTCCTGTTTTTAGAGGATCAATACTGTAGATCATTGTCCTCTGAGCTACCATTACATTTTTTGGTTCTTTGTCTATGAGAACTTAATCCCCATTTTTCCAATCTCAGTTTTTGTGGTTTCTTTTCCATCCTACTGTAAATGGACTGTAACTTCTATAAGGAGAGTGGGTTGTCTACTTTGTCTCAACTTTTGATCTCTGACACCTAAAGCAGACCTTGGACGGTGAAAGCATGCAATAAACACCTGTTGAATCATTAATGATGTAACCTTAACTGTCACCCCGCTTTGAATAAGGTGAGGGTGAATCTGATTAGCAACTGTACACATTTTAAAAGTGACTAGGTATTGACGCTCTCCTACAACCTTGTCAGACTTGACCTTTTGGTCTCTGTAGAACTCCATAGTCTTCATCAGTTCTGTGCCTGTGATATTCGTCTGAGGCATTTGCGCTGTCCAGGCAGACCACAGTTGTCACTTTCCCGTGACCTTCTTGTTCCTCTCTTCTTCCCCCAGGGTCCTACAAATAAACCAGACCAGAAATATCTCTTCTTTCCTGTTCTGCAAATTGTTCCTTTCATTACTTCTATAACATTTAACAGTCACCTAGTTTTCTCTCAAGGACAAAAGTGTTGGGAATATGGAGGAATCTGAAAAAAGGCCAAGCAAAAAAAAAAAAAAAAATCCCCAAATAAGGTACTCTTTCACTTTAGCAAATAAGGATTTGCTTCTTTCCTCTCTCTTGTTTAGAGTGAAAGCTCATTGGGCACAAGAATGTAATCCATTATATCTCAAACTGCTCCAGGTAATTTTGATGCTCAACTCATGGTAAAACAATACAGCCTCAATTGTCGTGGCTTTAATGTTATCTGTGGTAGGAAAGGTCAGAGTTAAAAGAATCATTATAGATTTTAATTTTTGAAACTTATCTTGAGATGTATTATTTTTTAAAGATGTTTTAAAGTTAAATTATTTTTAAAATCAAGTGAGATATAATTAAAATTACTTGGTTAAATATTTTTAAGTAGCTACTCTGTCTTAGGCAACTTTAGTTTTTTGGAAAACAACATAAAATAGCACAAAAGAACATTAAAACGTAAGGATAACAGAGACAGTATTTTAATACATTTTTGGACTCAAGATATTATTTTTTATTTTAATTCAACATAAATCAGTCATGCCAAAAGCAATTTATAATCCATATGATATCGATGGATATACCATAACACACTCTTCTTTAGAATGAACACTTCTAAAAAAGCCATATGTTTCTAGACTGAAAGCGAATAATGATTCGAGTATTTCTGTTGGCGGTGGTTTTTGTGGTTTGTTTGTTTGTTTTATAATCACATCTGTGATCTAGTGGAAACCCTCCTAAGCACCAAGGTTCATTAAAACAGATTTGGGCAACACCAAGATGTTCAAGTGCAGGGAGAGTGTGGCTGCAGAGTGCGATTCTGGGGTTGGAGGAGGACATTGAAGGCAGCATGGATCTGTTTCATGCTGTGTTTCTCTCCTCACAGAAACACAACGTGAAACAAAGACATAGTAGAAAACAAAACAACCACAGGTCAATCTACATAGCCCTTACTTCTTTTCTTGAAAATAAATGCAACTGTACAAGCCTTTTTAAAATGGTAAATGATTATGAAAACAATTTAACTTCCTACATTCCTCCTTTTGAAATTAGGGATTATTCTATCTCACTCAGTAAAGATGCTCTGCTCTCAATGAGACAAACCCACTGTGTGACATTTTGGATGTCATCTCAACAAAATCTTCCAACATAATGTCGTATTTTTTTCAACTGCAGGCCTACATATGTCACCTCTTAATACTCATTACATAAGGCAGGAGTTTAAGGCAATAAACGGACCAGAACATGTTTTAAAGCCCTTATCCACTTGTCGACTTTGTTCTAATTTATTCTAAATTGGATATGGAGTGAACAATATTGTCCTTTATCATTATACTTAAATATAATAATTTAATTTTTACAATTTACTACTGTGTATATGTCATATGGCCAAATTTCCCCCTCCATTATTGGCGCTAGCTTAATTGTTGAATTAGAGGCAGAGATGGCTCACATTCCAGAGACATCACAACTTTGTTCTAGTTAGAATTCTTATCTAAAATAAACAGCCATTCTTCCTATTCAATTTTAGCTGTGAAATTAATCCAAAGTAAATAGCAAAATAAATTGCTACCTTAGTGTGTGCCTTTTAACAATGAAGCCTCCATTTACCTCTGAATTACAAAGATTTCTGATGAGGTTGTATCCAAGAAATATTTGGGGTCAGAAAAAAATTTTAAACTAACTACTTCTTCTATTGATTTAAGCTTTCATAGTTTTAGCGCAAACATTTTGTTTTCTGTTATCTATGCAGACAGTTTTGGCAACTCTAAATTTCATCTGTCATTTCAAAAGCCAGATTATCCCAAAGTAATCATTGCATTTAGTCCAGAAACAAAACTGCCCTAACCACATTTTTCCTTACACAAGGTGTGTTCTGCTGTAATTCTGAAATAATACAGATAATTATAGCAACAGATTTTTAAAAAATATATTACTCCAGATGTATACTTGATATTTTGATACTGCAGCTTTGATACAGCCTTGCTGAAGCTGGGGTCATGTTTTTTTATTTTGGGGATGCTTTGAAGTGGTCTTTTTGCTGGGAGCAATTTGATGTGAGGACATTTTTATACATTTTACATTTTTTAAAAACCTAGCATTATTTTCAGCATTTTGTTACTAAGTCCTAGGCAAAAAAGACATTTTCCTTTTATCTTTGAGGCACATGCCACCAAATACTCCCTATTCCCCTTCTTCCCCATGGAAATTGGGAATGAGGTGGTTTAGGGATGGAGTAAAGACCCAGAGTGCAGAACTGCAAACCACGGAGGATTATTCCCAGCCATTGAAACCTAATGGAGTTTACCCAGTTTGATTTGACATTACTTAGGACCAGTGATTCCTTTCTTCCTTCCATTTTCTTCTCTTTGGAATGAGAATGTCTATAACTGTTATCCTATGCTCTCCCACTATTGTATTATGGGAGCAGATCATTTATTCTCTAATTTTACAAGTCCACAGATAGAAACTTTGCCCCAGAATAGCTCATACCTAGAGTCTCATCCACACCTGATTTAGATGATGAGATATGGGAGTTTTGAACTGATGATATTTAGATGAAAGTTTTTACCTTGAGTTGATGCTGTAAGGGCTTGAGACTCTGTGGGATATTGGAACGGGGTATTGGGGAGAAAGAAATTTTCCTCTACCCTTCTAGGTTTTTCTGCCTGGTCTAAGAATTAAATTGACATGAGACAGAATAACAAGAGATAATCAAACAAAGTTTAATAGCATGTATACCTGGGAGAAATCCAGGAAAACTGAGTAACTCACCAAAATGGCCGAAGCCATCACTGTAAATACCATCTTCAGCTAAAGACAAAAGAGGACATTGTGGGTAGTGGTTTGGGACTGCAAAGGGGAGGAAGGCCATTCATGTGGAGAGGGAAAAGCAATGTTTGGTAAACAAATGTTTTCCATGCCTTGCAAAGACAATGGGACATCAAGAGGACCTTGATCAAATGGGCCTTGCTAGGTTCCTCCCTGTGGACCACACCTACATCATATTATGCTATAGTTATCTATGGTGATAGCTCCTTCTTGAAACAGGCCTTCTATCTGAAATTCTTTTAGGCAGTTAGGGGGAAAGTCAAAGTCTTATTCTTCAAAAAATGAAGCTGGGGCCGGCCTAGTGGCGTAATAGTTAAGTGCACGTGCTCCACTTCGGCAGCCCGGAGTTCACAGGTTCGGATCCTGGGCACACATTGACGCACCACTTGTCAAGCCATGCTGTGATGGCGTCCCATATAAAATAGAGGAAGATGGGCACAGACGTTAGCCCAGGGGCAATCTTCCTCAGCAAAAAGAGGAGGATTGGCATTGGATGTTAGCTCAGGGCTATTCTTCCTCACAAAAAAAAAAAAAACAAAAAATCAAGCCAAAGAGACACATTTTGGGGTGGCAAATTCTGCTCCCCTACAGAAGTGAATGTATTTTGCATGTGGGGTGGGTGTAAATCTTTGGAGGCCAGAGTGTGGACTATAGTAGGCTAAATAATGACAGATATATCTCTGTCCCAGTCCCTGAAACTTGTGAGGGTTACATTATAAGGCAAAAGGAACTTTGGGAAGTAATCGAGTTAAGGATTTTGAGATTGGGATATTATCCTAGATTATCTGGGTGGGCCTGATATAATCACAAAAATCCATATAAAAGGGACACAGGAGGAGTCAGAGTTACAGGAGAAAGTGATGTGATGATGGAGGCAGAGATTGGCATAATATGTTTTGAAGATGTAGGAAGAGGCTACAGGCCAAGGGATACAACTGGCCACTAGGAGCTGGAAAAGGCAAGGAAACCTATTCCCCTTTGAGCCTCCAGAAAGAAGGCAGCCCTGTTGACAGCTTAACTTCAGCCCAGTGAAACTGATTTCAGACCTCCGACCTGCAGAATTCAAAGATAATAAATTCTTATTGTTTTAAGCCACTAAGTTTGTAGTAATCTGTTACAACAGCAATTGGAAATTAATATGGAAGGTCCACATGAAATTGCTTTATAATAATGGATTCTGGTAGAAAACTGATGATTCCTTAAATTCATACTTCTTGGGGCCAGCCCGGTAGCGTAGCAGTTAAGTTCGCGTGCTGCACTGTGGTGGCCCGGGGTTTGCAGGTTTGGATCCCAAGTGTGGACGGACTGACGCACCACTTGTCAAGCCATGCTGCGGCGGCAGCCCATATAAAGTAGAGAAAGATGGGCACAGATGTTAGCCCAGGGCCAATGTTCCTCGGCAAGAAAAAGAGGAGGATTGGCAACGGATGTTAGCTCAGGGCTAATCTTCTTAAAAAAAAAAAAATTCATACTTCTTGAAAAACTTCAAATACAGAAAATAAAACTCTATATAATGGGGGTGGGAGTAGGAGATGAACTAAAGGTCAAGGATGTCCACTGCACACATTACAGGGTAATAAAGAAGAGGAATTTTACAGCTTGACAAGGCTGTTTTGACTAGTATCCAAAAGATTGCGTCAGAAACCATTTTCATGCAACTATGACATACAACTATCTACTGGGGCTTTGGGGAAAAAAAAGGAGGAGGATTGGCAATAGACGTTAGCTCAGAGTTGATCTGCCTCAGCAAAAAGAGGAGGATTGGCATGGATGTTAGCTCAGGGCTGATCTTCCTCACCAAAAAAAAAACAAAACAAAACAAGACCATTTTCATCTTGGTTTTCCTGGATATTTTCTGTCCTGTGTCGCCCACCCCCACCCCTCCAGAGCATTTCAGTTGGACCTGCAGAGACCCTTTTGAAGGTTAAATGAAGTTCAATGGCTTCAATTCTTAGTTTCCCTGCTGAGACAAAAGATACACTAATTAATGGCTTTTACAAAGACTTGGCTTTTACTGGAAATAAAACCAAATAATTCCTCTGAAGAGTTTATAACTAATTGCTATTTAGCATAATTTGATTTGAATTTCTCATGGAAAGCAGTTGAATAGAAACAGAGTTGAGTATTATAAATACAAAAGTTTCTTCTTAAGATTAGTCATGCTATAAAGACAGAATGTCATTTATAAATTTTATTCTGCAGTACGTTTCCTGTTTTGCTGTACCCTACGTGTGGGAATGCTTATTACATAGAATGAGACTTTGGAGGAACAAAGAACTTGCTTCGTTAAGTAGACTAAAACCTTTACTACCTGGAACTCTCATAAAAATGAGTTGTTTCGGATTGAAACATTTTCTGGATAGAATTTTTCCTTTTAATCAAAAAGCCCTATATATATATTTTGTTGTTGTTGTTTTTTATTTTAAACATTTTGGAAGGAAACTCTTATAAGATATAAATCATAGTTATTTGTGATTTTAAAATAATATGTGGAATATAAATTAACTTTTCCTCCCTGATACCATATTAACAATAAGACACATTTCCTTGGACCAAAGCACAAGAACACAAGAACGAGCCAGTTGAGATGTATAAAACCTAAGTGTACGCAAGGTCTGGGACATGCCCAAGGAGAGCCACAGATATGGCTGTGACCTGTCTAAAGTGGAGCACAAGAAAAGATGATATCATCATTGACATGATTTAGTATGTATGAAGAGAAAGGAAAAACACAACTTGTGTTGTTACTTCAAAATGAAGAAATTCCTTCAGAAGGTCCTCATAAAAATGGCATGCTCTAAATCAATGAACAAAGTCCTCAACAGCATCCTTTTGGTTATTACTATGACAATTTTATAGGACTTTTTCAAATAAAGAAACTTCATATTGGCTAATGGTATAAAGCCAAAGTAAAGTTTAAATAAAAAATCTTAATCAGAATCTGCCAAGTCTTCAAATCCAAAACTTCCTAAAAGACTTTGAAATAGTACCTTTTTAAAAATAAAATGATGTTTAGAATAAGATTTGTATTTGTTATAATCCTACATGAAATCTGATTTTTTTTTTAATTTTTATTTATTTATTTTTTTCCCCCAAAGCCCCAGTAGATAGTTGTATGTCACAGTTGCACATCCTTCTAGTTGCTGCATGTGGGACGCAGCCTCAGCATGGCTGGAGAAGCGGTGCATCAGTGCGCACCCAAGATTTGAACCCCCGGCCGCCAGCAGCGGAGCGCACGCACTTAACTGCTAAGCCATGGGGCCGGCCCGAAATCTGATTTTTGTACCCTTAATCATCTTTTATTTAGATTGAGGTTCATTCCTTCATTCATTCATCTCTTCCTCTTCCCTCTCTTCCTTTTTTTTTTTTTTTTTTTGTGAGGAAGATCAGCCCTGAGCTAACATCCATGCTAATCCTCCTCTTTTTGCTGAGGAAGACCGGCTCTGAGCTAACATCTATTGCCAGTCCTCCTCCGTTTTTTCCCCAAAGCCCCAGTAGATAGCTGTACATCATAGTTGCACATCCTTCTAGTTGCTGTATGTGGGATGCAGCCTCAGCATGACTGGAGAAGCGGTGCATCGGCATCAATGCGTGCCGGGGATCTGAACCCGGGCTGCCAGTAGCCGAGTGCGTGCACTTAACCACTAAACCACGGGGCCGGCCCTCCTCTCTTCCTTATTCCCTTCTTTTTTCCTCTATCTCTCCCACCCTCCCTTCTTCTTTCCCTCCCTGCCTTTTTCTGTTTCTCTTCCTTCCTTCCCTCCTTTCTTCCTTTTTTTTTTTTTTCTTTTTTCCATCCCTCCTTCCTTCTACTACCTAACAGGACAAGTCAAAGTTGAATCTAAAATATTGATCCCATTTTCCGGGGTAAATATAAAGAAAACTTTTTTAAATGATTCTCAAGTCATTGAAGAGGTGAGAGGAAAGCCTTCTTACTCTCAACTCAGACAACACTGTATCAAAATGTCACTAATATGGTTTGAAAACCTCTTGGAACATCTTATTCTCACTGGCTCCCTAATTGTACTGACCAGCCCTCGGTGCAAACAGACTCTTGGACAGTTAAGAAAGGGAATAGAGAGTTAGAGGGAATGATCATTTTCTACTCAAATGTTTCATATTGCATATGAAACAAATGAGTTATTAAGAAATGTGTCAGTGTCTTGTCTTTTCTTGATATTAGAGATTCATCGCCTAAAGAGTGAAAACTTGTTTCCCCCCACCCCCCGCATGCCTTTTTGTTCTCAGGTTCTGGATTTTGTTGTCCCGTGAGTGGATTGAGCTTATCCTTATTCCATCCAAGAACATCTTCATCAATTAAAGACAGCAGATCAATGAGCAGAATGTCCTCTCCCCCATTTTCCAGGCAGTGTAATCCTAGGATCTGCCACAATCTAAGAAGGAAGGAAAGAAACTCTGAGATTGGACTTTTTATTAAACTAGATAAATAGCTTCAACCCTAGCTTTGATTTGATTTTTACAAAAGCAATGTGACATTTCTTGCACCTTGAGTGTTGTGGAGCAATTAATTCTTTGTTGCCCATACAAAATAATAACAGAACATTTTGATATACTCCTTCATTTGAAATCCAATCCACTGGCTTGTAACTATAAATAAATGTATTTTGTTCACTAACTTGAATAAAATTTATAGTTCAGTCTTTGGGGATATGATCAAGGTCAGTTCTAGCTAATAGTAGTTGTGCGATGAATGGAGTAGAGTCCAAGGAAAGACCAAAAGTCTTAGCTCTTCACACTATTAGTCCAGGCCTGGAGGTTACAAATTCCATTAGGTAATGAGGGAAATATTTGATTTAATTTTGCCTCTAGTCTCTCTCTTCTCTCTCCCTTCCACCTCCCTCCCTCAACTGCTAGCGCTATACCTCTCTATCTCTACCTCTATTGTTATTTCTCTCTCTATCTCTCTATTATTCTCCAACTCTTAAAAAATAATAATAATTAACAGCTAATCTTTATTGAGTGTTTAATGTGTGCCAGGTATAAATCTTATGTGAATCTTATTTAAATTTGGAGGAATGGTAAAATGGAGAACAAAGCAATTGTTGCACTTTAAAGTGTTACGAAAAATAAACTTCAATATACATTTTAAGTGTTAACCATTTGTGACAGGAATACCCACTAAGGATATTCATGAGAAGAATACCCACTAAGGTTATAGGTCTGACTAAACTAACTGGTCAGAATATCATTTGCTCAATCACTCATTTAATTTATCCCTCCCCCTCTTCATTCATCAAGCATATCTTAGGTGCCTACTATATATCAAGAGTTATACCAATAGTTGTAGCTACAAAACAAAGGAAACTTAGTTTTCATCCACCACAATCCATGTCCTGTAGTGGGTGTTGCATTTCCATGCTAGAGCTCTGTCTTCAGGGATCTCCAGTCTTTTTTTTTTTTTTATAATTTTATTTATTTGTTTATTTTTCCCCTCAAAGCCCCAGTAGATAGTTGTATGTCGTAGTTGCACATCCTTCTAGTTGCTGTATGTGGGACGCAGTCTCAGCATGGCCGGAGAAGTGGTGCGTCGGTGCGTACCCGGGATGCGAACCCCGGGCCGCCAGCAGCGGAAAGCGCGCACTTAACTGCTAAGCCACGGGGCCAGCCCAGGGATCTCTGTTCTGACACCAGTATATCTAATGCCAAAGTGACATCTGCCAGCATAGACCTTCATGTGCTAAGACTTTACTGACTGCAATCAATCAACAGAGTTCGCAGCTCCCAGCAGTTTGAGGCCCTCTAGATGCGGCAAACTGCCATGGCCACGTCTGGCAGAAGCATTTTTACAGCCATTACAGGACAGGCTTCTCATTTAATTGAGATGCCTTGGATAGCAAAGGTGCAGGTGGCTTCATTAGGTGTGTTACAGAAGGCTGACAAAGCCACAGCCCTCGGAAATTCTAGAAACACATGGGCCAGCAGGAGCAGCCCACGCTAGTAATTGAGCTGAAAGCCCCCATCAAGAATTATCCTCAACACAAATAACAAGTGTCCTTTAGAATGTATCAAATGTCTTGCGTTTCTTAGAAGTCAAAATAGTTGTTAATTTATAGCATGAACAGAAATGAATTGGATAAAACAAGTTAAAATATCTTTTATTTTCCCTCTAAAGTATAAATGAAGCGATTTAAGTCTAATGTAGTAATACCTGTGCCACTCGAAAGTACATATTTCTAGCATCAAGGCCAGAGGGCTCATACTCACTCTTTTTCTCTCCTTCATTCTATTTTTCTTTTGCTTTTAATTATTTAAAATTGCGATATAACTGTTTCATATTTTAACATTCATTGTTTTGCTTTCAGTTTTTCCTGAGACTTTTTATTGCCATTGTTTTCCTGGTTCATAGAAGCAATATATTCTTTATTTATTCTTCAAAATTATTCATTTTCAATTATATTATGTAAGGAATTCTCTTTCCTCCCAGTGAGATGCCTCCCATAGTCCTCAATCTCCTGATCCACTGTGAATTGTTTTCTAGGTATGCTGCACAGTTGTCATTATGAGACTTCTCTTAGATGTATTTCTGTGTTACAAGCACTATTTTCTGGGATTTTATACCTTCTTCTATCTTGTTTGCCCCTCATTTTTCTAGAATATGCATTCAAGTTTGTTTCTCAGAAGCAAGTAGTGAAGAGCAAAGAGGTAAAAGTTTGATAGTTGTGTGTCAGAAAGTGTCTTTACTGTACCTTTATCCTTGATTAATAACTTCATTGGACATAAAATTATAAATCCAAAATCACTTTCCTTGATTTCTATTGATTGGAAATTCCTAATGATTTGGAATCATGTTCCAAATTCCTTAAATTTGAACATGTCATTCCAATATTATCTAACATTTATTTTTGCTCATCAGAAGTCTGATACCAGAGTGATTCTTATTCTATTACAGGAAATCTGAGTCTTAGTCTCTGTAAGTTTTTGAGATTTTCTCTTCCTCCTTGGAGTCGTGAAATTTCATAAATATGTGTTAAAACAGGACTTGCCTCATCCATTCTGCTTGGAAGCTGGTGAACAATTGCAGTCTAAGGACTTGCTTTCTTTGGTGCTTTGTAAATTTTTTTTTTATGTCTTTGATAATTTCTTCCCCTCTATTTCTTCTTTCTTTCTTTTCTTGGAGTCTTTTTAGTGAGATCTCTGATCTCTTGAGTGAACTCTTTATTTCTTTTTATATTTTGTTCACATTTTCTATCTCCTTTGACATTTTGATATAAATTTTACCATTATGTTTTACCCAACAGCACATCTCTATCCACTTCTTATCTGCTTTTCCGGCTGAACCTATGTTACGCTTTTTCAAGTGGGGGTGAAGTGGGGGCTATGGGTTCCTGCACTCTGACTAGACTCTGGAAATATACCACTTTCAGAAATTTGTTGTAAACTCATTCAGTGAAGATCTCCCTCTCAATTCTATTTTCTTCACTGCTGTAGATTTATATTCTTGCTTGTGCATCTTCACTGTCAATTCAGTGGGATTTGGAAAGGGCTGGAGGGAAAACTTGTGAAGCAATTTGGCCATCTTGAACCGAACAGGATGCACAGTAGGATGAAGAACCTACTAGAAAATCTGGCTTTATGTAGGAAATCTATCCCAAAAGATTGCCATCGCAGACAGGAGATAGAAACTGCAACCTAAACGTTCACAGATCTGAATTAAATAGGAAATTCTCATACTCAATCCAATAGCTAGAACTTCTAGCAGATTTGCCAATGACTAATATAGAGTGAGAATTTTATTTTGCTTCAGTCTATTTTTTTTTAGTTCCCCTTTTTTCATGCACACATATGTAATCAGTTTGAGTAGGCAGGTCT